>NC_079194.1:242057976-242358976 GCF_029499605.1 Hyla sarda
TAGTTTTGCACCAATTGGTGGCTCCCTGTTTGGGTAGACATTGCATCATGGGTGCTCTCCCCAACGGACAGCGACAAAAATTTCATAACCAATTTTTTGTGTTTTTTTTCTTCTCTTTTCAGATCCGTGTATGCAGAGGATTACTGCGGATTTGATGGATTACGGCGGATTTTTTTTTCTTTTAATAAAATGGTTAACGAGGGCTGTGGGGGAGTGTTTTTTTAAATAAAATAATTTTTCCAATGTGTTGTTTGTTTGTTTTTTCATTGAATTTTCAGGCTTAGTAGTGGAAGCCGGTCTTATTGACTGAATCCATTACTAGGCCAGGGCTTAATGCTAGCCCCAAAAACAGCTAGCGCTAACCCCCGATTATTACCCCGGTACCCACCGCCACAGGGGTGCCGGGAAGAGCCGGTACCAACAGGCCCGGAGCGTCAAAAATGGCGCTCCTGGGCCTAGGCGGTAACAGGCTGGCGTTATTTAGGCTGGGGAGGGCAAGTAACAATGGTCCTCGCCCACCCTAGTAACGTCAGGCTGTTGCTGTGTGGTTGGTATTGTGCTGAGAATGAAAATACGGCGAACCCTATGCGTTTTTTTTTTTTATATATATAAATGTTTAAAAAAAAACGCATAGGGTTCGCCGTATTTTCATTCTCAGCACAATACCAACCAAACAGCAACAGCCTGACATTACCAGGGTGGGTGAGGACCATTGTTACTGGCCCTCCCCAGCCTAAATAACGCCAGCCTGTTACCGCCTAGGTCCAGGAGCGCCATTTTTGGCTGTCTGGGCATACTGGGAGTTGTAGTTTAGCAACAGCTGGAGTCTCCCTGTCTGGGTAGACACTGCCAGAAGGGTCTGTTCACATTATACAAAACGGACAATGTGAACAGAGCTTCAGATTAACTAGCCTAGCTCCCTTCTGACTTCATCACTAGGGGGCGGAGCTAGACGGACCTGCCCGGTACTCGAGGGAAGTAAGCGGACTTCGTCTTCTGTATACACTATATACAGCTATCTATAGATAGCTGTACAGGGCTGCCATCAGAAATTTCGGGGCCCCTTACACAACTCAAGGCCTGCCCCCCCCAAAACCCCGTGGCCTGCCCCCAATTTTATTTTATCTTCTAGATATATATTCCTAATTAGATTAGAGCATTCATGGAGGTGGTGTGCCGGCCGCAGCTTCGGGGTACAGACATCAGCTTCCGGCAAACTGCCGGGGCCCCGTGCAGGAGATCACAAGGGGCCCAATGCTCAGACCCCCCGCGATCTATAACTTATCCCCTATATTTGGATAGAGGATAAGTTATTTTTCGCCAGACTACTCCTTTAACGGCTCCCCCTCCCCCCTTCCCAGGCCCGGGCATTTTAGTATAAGCAGCTAATTTGTTTGGTGAGGGTCTGACTGCTGAGACCCCCACCTATCACCTCGGTTGAAGTGGTTCTCCAGCTGTTGGAAAGCTAAAACTCCCATCATGTCTGGAGAGCCTCTGGCAATGGGAGTTGTAATTTTGTGACAGCTGGAGAGACACACATTGAACACAGTTTTACCCATCATCATTGCAGAACTTACAAGTGACTACAGCTCTGATGGGACAGTAATGAGAATACACAATGATATCAGTGACCTGAGTGATGTCTTCTGACTTGAGTGAAATATTCTCTGTTATCTTTTCTTCTTCATCTCATCCATAGACCAGGTCTTCCTCCCGCTCCATCTTCTCTGCAGAGTCTGACATCCAGACATCATTGGCTCCTCACTTTGTCAGCAGATCCTCATCCTCTACATGAAGACAGTAATCATTATAACCTTGCCAGAAAGTGTAACCTAAATAAAATACTGCCCCACAGTGTACCCTGAATATAATACTGCCCCACACTGTACCCTGAATATAATACTGCCCCACACTGTACCCTGAATATAATACTGCCCCACACTGTACCCTGAATATAATACTGCTCTACACTGTACCCACTAAATATAATCCTGCCCCACACTATACCCACTAAATATAATACTGCTATACTCTGTACCCACTAAATATAATCCTACCACATACTGTAACCTGAATATAATGCTGCCCCACACTGTATCCACTGAATATAATCCTGACACACACTGTACCTTGAATATAATACTGACCCACACTGTACCCTGAATATAATACTACTATACACTGTACCCACTAAATATAATACTGCCCACACTGTACCCTGAATATAATACTGCCAGACACTGTAACCTGAATATAATACTGCCACACACTGTACCCTTAATATAATACTGCCACACACTGTTCACACTAAATATAATCCTGCCACACACTGTACCCTGAATATAATACTGCTGTACACTGTACGCACTAAATATAATTGTTACGCCGAGCGCTCCGGGTCCCCGCTCCTCCCCGGAGCGCTCGCTACACTTCCCTCACTGCAGCGCCCCGGTCGGTTCCACGGACCCGGGGCGCTGCGTTACCACCTCCGGCCGGGATGCGATTCGCGATGCGGGTAGCGCCCGCTCGCGATGCGCACCCCGGCTCCCGTACCTTACTCGCTCCCCGTCAGTTCTGTCCCGGCGCGCGCGGCCCCGCTCCCTAGGGCGCGCGCGCGCCGGGTCTTTGCGATTTAAAGGGCCACTGCACCGCTGATTGGTGCAGTGGTTCCAATTAGTGTTTACACCTGTGCACTTCCCTATATCACCTCACTTCCCCTTCACTCCCTCGCCGGATCTTGTTGCCCTAGTGCCAGTGAAAGCGTTCCTTGTGTGTTCCTTGCCTGTGATTCCAGACCTTCTGCCGTTGCCCCTGACTACGATCCTTGCTGCCTGCCCCGACCTTCTGCTACGTCCGACCTTGCTTCTGTCTACTCCCTTGTACCGCGCCTATCTTCAGCAGCCAGAGAGGTTGAGCCGTTGCTAGGGGATACGACCTGGTCACTACCGCCGCAGCAAGACCATCCCGCTTTGCGGCGGGCTCTGGTGAAAACCAGTAGTGACTTAGAACCGATCCTCTAGCACGGTCCACGCCAATCCCTCTCTGGCACAGAGGATCCACTACCTGCCAGCCGGCATCGTGACAGTAGATCCGGCCATGGATCCCGCTGAAGTTCCTCTGCCAGTTGTCGCTGACCTCACCACGGTGGTCGCCCAGCAGTCACAACAGATTGCGCAACAAGGCCAACAGCTGTCTCAACTGACTGTTATGCTACAACAGTTACTACCACAGCTCCAGCAATCATCTCCTCCGCCAGCTCCTGTACCTCCTCCGCAGCGAGTGGCCGCTTCTGGAATACGACTATCCTTGCCGGATAAATTTGATGGGGACTCTAAGTTTTGCCGTGGCTTTCTTTCCCAATGTTCATTACACTTGGAGATGATGTCGGACCAGTTCCCCACTGAAAGGTCTAAGGTGGCTTTCGTAGTCAGCCTGCTGTCTGGAAAAGCCCTGGCTTGGGCCACACCGCTCTGGGACCGCAATGACCCCGTCACTGCCTCTGTACACTCCTTCTTCTCGGAAATTCGAAGTGTCTTTGAGGAACCTGCCCGAGCCTCTTCTGCTGAGACTGCCCTGTTGAACCTGGTCCAGGGTAATTCTTCCGTTGGCGAGTATGCCGTACAGTTCCGTACCCTTGCTTCAGAATTATCCTGGAATAATGAGGCACTCTGCGCGACCTTTAAAAAAGGCCTATCCAGCAACATTAAAGATGTTCTGGCCGCACGAGAAATCCCTGCTAACCTACATGAACTCATCCATCTTGCCACTCGCATTGACATGCGTTTTTCCGAACGGCGTCAGGAGCTCCGCCAGGATATGGACTCTGTTCGCACGAGGCGTTTCTTCTCCCCGGCTCCTCTCTCCTCTGGTCCCCTGCAATCTGTTCCTGTGCCTCCCGCCGTGGAGGCTATGCAGGTCGACCGGTCTCGCCTGACACCCCAAGAGAGGACACGACGCCGCATGGAGAATCTCTGCCTGTACTGTGCTAGTACCGAACACTTCCTGAAGGATTGTCCTATCCGTCCTCCCCGCCTGGAAAGACGTCCGCTGACTCCGCACAAAAGTGAGACAGTCCTTGATGTCTACTCTGCTTCTCCACGTCTTACTGTGCCTGTGCGGATGTCTGCCTCTGCCTTCTCCTTCTCTGCTGTGGCCTTCTTGGACTCTGGATCTGCAGGAAATTTCATCTTAGCCTCTCTCGTCAACAGGTTCAACATCCCGGTGACCAGTCTCGCCAGACCCCTCTACATCAATTGTGTAAACAATGAAAGATTGGACTGTACTATACGTTTCCGCACGGAGCCCCTTCTAATGTGCATCGGATCTCATCACGAGAGGATTGAACTGTTGGTCCTCCCCAATTGCACTTCTGAAATCCTTCTTGGACTTCCCTGGCTTCAACTCCATTCCCCAATCCTGGATTGGTCCACTGGGGAGATCAAGAGTTGGGGGCCCTCTTGTTCCAAGGACTGCTTAAAACCGGTTCCCAGTAAACCTTGCCGTGTCCCTGTGCTTCCTCATGTAACCGGTCTCCCTAAGGCCTATATGGACTTTGCGGACGTTTTTTGCAAAAAACAAGCTGAGACTCTACCTCCTCACAGGCCTTATGATTGTCCCATTGACCTCCTCCCGGGCACTACTCCACCCCGGGGCAGAATCTATCCTCTGTCCGTCCCAGAGACTCTTGCCATGTCTGAATACGTCCAAGAAAATTTAAAAAAGGGCTTTATCCGTAAATCCTCCTCTCCTGCCGGAGCCGGATTTTTCTTTGTGTCCAAAAAAGATGGCTCTCTACGTCCTTGCATTGACTACCGCGGTCTTAATAAAATCACGGTTAAGAACCGCTACCCCCTACCCCTCATCTCTGAACTCTTTGATCGTCTCCAAGGTGCCCATATTTTTACCAAACTGGACTTAAGAGGTGCTTATAATCTCATCCGCATCAGAGAGGGGGATGAATGGAAAACGGCATTTAACACCAGAGATGGACACTTTGAGTATCTGGTCATGCCCTTTGGTCTATGCAACGCCCCTGCCGTCTTCCAAGACTTTGTTAATGAAATTTTTCGTGATCTACTATACTCCTGTGTTGTTGTATATCTGGACGATATCCTGATTTTTTCTGCCAATCTTGAAGAACACCGCCAGCATGTCCGTATGGTTCTTCAGAGACTTCGTGATAATCAACTCTATGCCAAAATAGAGAAATGTCTGTTTGAATGCCAATCTCTTCCTTTTCTAGGATACTTGGTCTCTGGCCAGGGACTACAAATGGACCCAGATAAACTCTCTGCCGTCTTAGATTGGCCACGCCCCTCCGGACTCCGTGCCATCCAACGTTTTTTGGGGTTCGCCAATTATTACAGGCAATTTATTCCACATTTTTCTACCATTGTGGCTCCTATTGTGGCTTTAACAAAAAAAAATGCCGATCCCAAGTCTTGGCCTCCTCAAGCGGAAGACGCCTTTAAACGACTCAAGTCTGCCTTTTCTTCGGCTCCCGTGCTCTCCAGACCTGACCCATCTAAACCCTTCCTATTGGAGGTTGATGCCTCCTCAGTGGGAGCTGGAGCTGTCCTTCTACAAAAAAACTCTTCCGGGCATGCTGTTACTTGTGGTTTTTTTTCCAGGACCTTCTCTCCGGCGGAGAGGAACTACTCCATCGGGGATCGAGAGCTTCTAGCCATTAAATTAGCACTTGAGGAATGGAGGCATCTGCTGGAGGGATCAAGATTTCCAGTTATTATTTACACCGATCACAAGAACCTCTCCTACCTCCACTCTGCCCAACGGCTGAATCCTCGTCAGGCCAGGTGGTCTCTGTTCTTTGCCCGATTTAATTTTGAAATTCACTTTCGGCCTGCTGATAAAAACATTAGGGCCGATGCTCTCTCTCGTTCCTCAGATGCCTCTGAAATTGAACTCTCTCCTCAACACATCATTCCTCCTGACTGCCTGATTTCCACTTCTCCAGCCTCCATCAGGCAAACTCCTCCAGGAAAGACCTTTGTTTCTCCACGCCAACGCCTTGGGATCCTCAAATGGGGTCACTCCTCCCATCTCGCAGGTCATGCGGGCATCAAGAAATCTGTGCAACTCATCTCTCGCTTCTATTGGTGGCCGACTCTAGAGACTGATGTGGTGGACTTTGTGCGAGCCTGCACTATCTGTGCCCGGGATAAGACTCCTCGCCAGAAGCCCGCTGGTTTTCTTCATCCTCTACCTGTCCCCGAACAACCTTGGTCTCTGATTGGTATGGATTTTATTACTGACTTACCCCCATCCCATGGCAACACTGTTATTTGGGTGGTCGTTGATCGATTCTCCAAAATGGCACATTTCATCCCTCTTCCTGGTCTTCCTTCAGCGCCTCAGTTGGCTAAACAATTTTTTGTACACATTTTTCGTCTTCACGGGTTGCCTACACAGATCGTCTCGGATAGAGGCGTCCAATTTGTGTCTAAATTCTGGAGGGCTCTCTGTAAACAACTCAAGATTAAATTAAATTTTTCTTCTGCATACCATCCTCAATCCAATGGACAAGTAGAGAGAATTAACCAGATTTTGGGTGACTATTTACGACATTTTGTTTCCTCCCGCCAGGATGACTGGGCAGATCTTCTACCTTGGGCCGAATTCTCGTATAATTTCAGAATCTCTGAATCTTCCTCCAAATCTCCGTTTTTCGTGGTGTACGGCCGTCACCCTCTTCCCCCCCTCCCTACCCCCTTGCCCTCTGGTCTGCCCGCTGTGGATGAAATTTCTCGTGATCTTTCCACCATATGGAAAGAGACCCAAAATTCTCTCTTACAGGCTTCTTCTCGCATGAAGAGATTCGCAGATAAGAAAAGAAGAGCTCCTCCCATTTTTTCCCCTGGAGACAAGGTATGGCTCTCCGCTAAATATGTCCGTTTCCGTGTCCCGAGCTATAAGTTGGGACCACGCTATCTTGGTCCTTTTAAAGTTTTGTGTCAAATTAATCCTGTCTCTTACAAACTTCTTCTTCCTCCTTCTCTTCGTATCCCTAATGCCTTTCACGTCTCTCTTCTTAAACCTCTCATCCTCAACCGTTTTTCTCCTAAATCTGTTCCTCCCACTCCTGTTTCCGGCTCCTCGGACATCTTCTCTGTCAAAGAGATTTTGGCCTCTAAAAAGGTCAGGGGAAGAACTTTTTTTTTAGTGGATTGGGAGGGTTGTGGTCCAGAAGAGAGGTCCTGGGAACCTGAGGACAATATCCTGGACAAAAGTCTGATCCTCAGGTTCTCAGGCCCCAAGAAGAGGGGGAGACCCAAGGGGGGGGGTACTGTTACGCCGAGCGCTCCGGGTCCCCGCTCCTCCCCGGAGCGCTCGCTACACTTCCCTCACTGCAGCGCCCCGGTCGGTTCCACGGACCCGGGGCGCTGCGTTACCACCTCCGGCCGGGATGCGATTCGCGATGCGGGTAGCGCCCGCTCGCGATGCGCACCCCGGCTCCCGTACCTTACTCGCTCCCCGTCAGTTCTGTCCCGGCGCGCGCGGCCCCGCTCCCTAGGGCGCGCGCGCGCCGGGTCTTTGCGATTTAAAGGGCCACTGCACCGCTGATTGGTGCAGTGGTTCCAATTAGTGTTTACACCTGTGCACTTCCCTATATCACCTCACTTCCCCTTCACTCCCTCGCCGGATCTTGTTGCCCTAGTGCCAGTGAAAGCGTTCCTTGTGTGTTCCTTGCCTGTGATTCCAGACCTTCTGCCGTTGCCCCTGACTACGATCCTTGCTGCCTGCCCCGACCTTCTGCTACGTCCGACCTTGCTTCTGTCTACTCCCTTGTACCGCGCCTATCTTCAGCAGCCAGAGAGGTTGAGCCGTTGCTAGGGGATACGACCTGGTCACTACCGCCGCAGCAAGACCATCCCGCTTTGCGGCGGGCTCTGGTGAAAACCAGTAGTGACTTAGAACCGATCCTCTAGCACGGTCCACGCCAATCCCTCTCTGGCACAGAGGATCCACTACCTGCCAGCCGGCATCGTGACAATAATACTGCTATACACTGTATCCACTAAATATAATCCTGCCACACACTGTACCCTGAATAGAATACTACTATACACTGTACCCACTAAATATAATACTGCCACACACTGTAACCTGAATATAGTACTGCCACACACTGTACCCTGAATATAATACTGCCACACACTGCACCCACTAAATATAATACTGCTATACACTGTGCCCACTAAATATAATCCTGCCACACACTGTACCCTGAATATAATACTGCTATACACTGTACCCTGAATATAATACTGCTATACACTGTACCCACTAAATATAATCCTGCCACACACTATACCCACTAAATATAATACCTCTTATCCTCTGTGTCCCCATCATTCCTCATCACCCACCGCACCTCTCCTCATCACTACTATAACCCCCCCGCACGTCTCCTCATCACTACTATAACCCCCCACACCTCTCCTCATCACTACTATAACCCCCCGCACCTCTCCTCATCAATACTATAACCCCCCGCACCTCTCCTCATCACTACTATAACCCCCATGCACCTCTCCTCATCACTACTATAACCCCCCCACACCTCTCCTCATCACTACTATAACCCCCCGCACCTCTCCTCATCACTACTATAACCCCCCCTGCACCTCTTCTCATCACTACTATAACCCCCTGCATCTCTCCTCATCACTACTATAACCCCCCTGCATCTCTCACCACCCCCATAACACCCCCCTGCACCTCTCATCACCCCCATAACCCCCCTCTCATCACCCCCATAATCCCCCTGCATCTCTCATCACCCCATAACACCCCCTGCACCTCTCATCACCCCCATAACACCCCCCTGCACCTCTCATCACCCCCATAACCCCCCTGCATCTCTCATCACTGCCATAACCCCCCTTGTATCTCTCATCACCACCATAACCCCCCTGCATCTGTCATCACCCCCCCTCTCATCACCCCCATAACCCCCCCTGCATCTCTCATCACCCCCCTCTCATCACCCCCATAACCCCCCTGCATCTCTCAACACCCCCATAACCCCCCCCTCTCATCACCACCCTAACCCCCTGCATCTCTCATCACCCCATAACCCCCCCTGCATCTCCCATCACCCACGTAACACCCCCCTGCACCTCTCATTGCCCCCATAACCCCCCCTCTCATCACCCCCATAACCCCCCCCTGCATCTCTCATCACCCCCATAACCCCCCTATCATCACCCCATAACACCCCCTGCATCTCTCATCACCCCCATAACACCCCCCTGCACCTCTCATCACCCCCATAACATCCCCCTCTCATTACCCCCATAACCTCCCCATGCACCTCATCACCCCCATAACACCCCCTGCACCTCTCATTATCCCCATAACCCCCCTCTCATCACCCCCATAACACCCTCTGCACCTGTCATTACCCCCATAACCCTCCCCCTCTCATCACCCCCATAACCCCCCCTCTCATCACCCCCATAACACCCCCCTGCACCTCTCATTACCCCCATAACCCTCCCCCTCTCATCACCCCCATAACCCCCCTCTCATCACCCCCATAACCCCCCTCTCATCACCCCTATAACACCCCAAGCACCTCTTCCCTTGCACCTCTCATCACCATTGTAGTCTGCAAACAACACCCCGCCCCCCGCCCCCCGGCCCTTCTCTTACCCTGCTGCGGGGTTCTGTACAGCTGCTGCTCCTGTCACAGTGTTCCACTGCATGGGGAGGATCCGTCGAGAGGATGCTGTACTGGAGATTGCGCCGGGACAGGTCAGGTGACTGGAGTAGACGTGCGTGCCTGCGTGGGGCACGTCGACTCCCATCAGCCCCTGGCCTGTCCAGCCCTGCCGTACTTCTTAAGGGGCCTGCGCCCTAGAAAGAGAGGGCCTCATAGTCCTGCCCCCCCCCCCTACTACGACTATGAGGCCCGGTCATAGTTCTAACCGGCACCCATAGTTCTGACGGGCAAAAAAAATTCCAAAACGAAAAAACGAAACGAAAATTTTTCTAGTGCACAAGTCTAGTTTCCGTAACCCTGCATCTGTGGTCTTCATTGCCTTAGCACTTGGCCCATGAAGCTGCTATCCTTGGATTGCGGGTAACACTACACTGTATCACAAACTCTAATTCAGTTTCACCTCCCTGTCTAATACACTACAACACTCCACCCAGTTAGTCACCACACACAGTTTCAGCCAAAGGATCTATTTTCTGAAGGTCATAGGAAACAGTACTGCATGTTTCACTTCAAAATTGTAATCTGATTTCCCACGCTGGCTAGGGTTCTGACAAGGTCCAAGTACTATCACCACCAGGGCTTGACTTTCAGCTGTACAGGGGAACACTTGCAGAGTAGCAGATCTGACTTGAGAAGAGATCTACACCTTCAGCATTTTAGTACCAAGGTGACTCTAGAAGAGCTGTGGGGCCCATTGGCTTATAGTATCTTCTCCTCACAACTGTAGAGTAGAGAACACCTCATGGCCACACCTGAGTGACACGACAAAGGACATACAGACTCCTTCCTCTGTGCTAAGTTTTAGCCAAAGTATCCCCTTGAATTTCACGGGCACATAATCCATGTTAGAAGACAATTAGTACAAACGCCATGAAATATTTAGAGAGAATACATCCTGACACAATATACATTCCTGACTATAAGGCATTTTATTACTGTTTGGCTTTGTGCATTTTACTAGTGTTGAGCGGCATAGGCCATATTCAAATTCGCGATATTTCTTGAATATATGGACGAATATTCGTCATATATTCGCTAAATTAGCATATTCGTAATATTCGCGTTTTATTTTCACATACTGTGAAAAAAAATATGCATTATTTGCGAATAAAATTTGCATTGCGAATATTCGCGAGCAACACTACATTTTACTAATGACAGTATTAAATAAGACATTAAAAAGACTGAATAAGACAATATAATACATTTGAAGACTGACTGATTACTGCAAGACTGACTAGGCTATATGTTTCTGACCACTAGGCAATCCTGACTAGCATTTTTAGGCACACTTGGAATTGCACTTTGGTGTTTGGCACCGAACTAGGAAGCTAGAAGGATATTCAAAAAGTTCACGGTGTAACAACGGCTACAAAAAGACGTAGGGGTTTCTTTGTGGCTAAGTGCAAGGCACGTTTCTTGAAATTGTTGCAAAACTGTAGAACTTAGTAAACAATAACTGGTAGCAGTCCTGGGGCATTGCTCTTTATGTCCTAAACAAGCTGAAGAATGTGTAGCTGATGAAGACCTAAAACTGTAGACTTAGTAGGTAGGGTACTTGCCATCCCATTGGAGGCAGTCACCACCCCTTCTGGGTTGGGACATAAATCTTGCTTCTCTTCCTTGAGAACTCTCTGGTGGGTTGAAATTGTTTGTCCATGGTGCTCTGGATAGATTGGAATGAGATACACCAGGACTGATAGTAACCACCATTTGTACTGAGGCAGTTTCCGACTGGGGGCAGGGCACTTTGCACTGCCTGAATTAACCCCTTCTGGGGCGGATGGAACTCTCTGTTGCAACATGAGCTCCATTCGCAGCTTGCACATATTAGTGGCACAGAAAAACACAGTCTCTGGTAACAGTTTTCTTTGACAGTATGGCTGACAATAAAATGCTCCCCCTCTATTTCTTTAGCGCCGGTCGACATAAGCAAAGTTCCATACAGTAATTCTGGTGCACAATCTGTCGGTTCAGACTGGGTTTTTTTCTTAGGCACACAGCCGAATCCTGTTTGTGATGCCAAGGTTTGTTGTTACATGGGGGTGCAAGGAATTCCTATCAATTTGTGACGCCAGGGCACCGTTAGCCTATACACGGTCCGAGGTGGAGACAGCTTGTCCTGGGCCAGACACGGGGAGTAAAGAAACACACCGATGTTGGGTTACGGATAACTGCAGGTGCAGATGGTATTACACACAGTACGGAGCAGAGTAGAAGGGGTGCAGTGTAACCCTTTGGGAGCCGGGATTTATGATGCTTTTCACCCACTTGAATAATACTGAGTTGAGATTAGAGACTGTAGATTTCCCACGCTGGCACGCAGTATGATTACCCCCAGGGCTTGACTTTCAGCTGTACGGGGGAACACTTGCAGAGTAGTGGGGCTGATTTGAGAAGATAAATTCCTAGGCTTCACTCAGGATTTCTCCACACACGACTTCACCTCCCTTCCGCACTGCACTCAGATTGAGCTCTGCACAGAAACTAGGGCAACTCCTCCCCCTACACACCACTATAAACTAACCAATTTAGGGGTTCCCATTGGGCAGGCAGGGTCACATGGTTTACACTGCTCCTCTGCTCTTAAAGGTACAGTACACATAAATTACATATTATACAATGAACATAATAAAGTATACTAAAAAGTGCTTGAACATATTATGCATAATTGATACTCTCAATGGGCCCAACACATGTAAAGAAGACATGCCCGAGGAGATCAGCAGCCTTTGGTGCTGGGACGCCACACATGTACAGTTTGTTTTGTTTGACTCTCACGCCCATGCACTTAAACGCAGTATAGGGTCCGTCCTATTTTTTTTTTAAATTATTATTATTAATTTTTATCCTTTATACAAACATCATTTTTGCCATTATATAAACATGTTAATCCTTGATATTACTTAACAATTTATCCATTAGATCACATTAAACCTTTATACACCCCCCCTCCCCCATGTGTGAGAGAGGAGAAGAAAAAAAAGGAAGGAAACCCGGACAAACCAATAATATAGATACAAAAATCCGGTAAAGGACAAATAATTTACCTATGTCCAGCGGGCCAAGATGACTTATAACTCTTTGGCTTTTTCTGACTTCCCCACTCTAAACATTTCATATTATTTAGTTTTCCCCACCAATCCTACCCATCTTTCCATGCATGGAGCCTTTGCATCAAACCATTTAAATAGAATAAGGTATTTTGACAGAATAAAAATTTTCATTAGGAGAGGGCTCAGGGGACCTACCTTAGTATCATCCCCTAGAATAGCAAAATCAATAGACAGTGTTAACTGTATCACAAATTTCCCTTCTATGTATTTAAATACCTCCCTCCAAAAACCATTTACTTTAGGGCACTCCCACATATGATGTAACAAATTTGCCTCACTCATTCCACACTTGGGGCATCTTGAGTCTAATCTACATTTGAACTTCCATAATCTTATGGGCGAGTAGTACAGGCAATAGATATTCTTTAATTGCAAAAATTGGAGCTTTTTCTGAGAAGAAACTCGCATACATTTTTTTTCAAATTTTCTCCCATGAACTTTTCTCCTTCAGTCCTATCACCCTCTCCCAGTTTACTTTGATTTTATCCTGAAAAATTTAAGGAATACAGCCTATCAACTTTTTATAAATAAAGTGATTTTCCTACAAAAGAGGATGACCTGAAAAAATTAAATAACCCCTTAAGGATCAGGCCATTTTACACCTTAAGGACCAGAGCATTTTTTGCACATCTGACCACTGTCACTTTAAACATTAATAACTCTGGAATGCTTTTAGTTATCATTCTGATTCCGAGATAGTTTTTTTGTGACATATTCTACTTTAACATAGTGGTAATTTTTTTGTGGTAACCAGAGGGCTTCAAAGTTTCCAATTTTTCACAAAATTTTCAAACTCGATATTTTTCAGGGACCAGTTCAGTTTTGATGTGGCTTTGAAGGATCTTAGAAATACCCCATAAATGACCCCATTATAAAAACTATACCCCCCCAAAGTATTCAAAATGACATTCAGTCAGTGTTTTAACCCTTTAGGCGTTTCACAGGAATAGCAGCAAAGTGAAGGAGAAAATTCAAAATCTTCATTTTTTACACTCACATGTTCTTGTAGACCCAATTTTTGAATTTTTGCAAGTGGTAAAAGGAGAAATTTTTTACTTGTATTTGTAGCACATACCTCATATGTCTATGTAAAGTGTTCGTCGGGTGCAGTAGAGGGCTCAGAAGGGAAGGAGCGACAAGGGGATTTTGGAGAGAACATTTTTCTGAAATGGTTTTTGGGGGGGCATGTCACCTTTAGAAAGCCCCTAGGGTGTCAAAACAGCAAAAAAAAAAATTTGGAAACTAGACCCCTCGGGTAATGTAACATGGGATAAAGTGAGCCTTAATACCCTACAGGTGTTTCACGACTTTTGCAAATGTAAAAAAAAAAAAAATACCTAAAATGCTTGTTTTCCCCAAAAAATTACATTTTTAAAAAGGGTAATAGCAGAAAATACCCCCCCCCCCCCCCCCCCAAAATTTGAAGCCCAATTTCTCCCGATTCAGAAAACACCCCATATGGGGATGAAAAGTACTCTGCTGGCGCACTACAGGTCTCAGAAGAGGAGTAATCACATTTGGCTTTTTGGAAGCAAATTATGCTCTGGGGGCATGCCGCATTTAGGAAGCCCCTATGGTGCCAGGACCGCAAAAAAAAAAAAAAAACACATGGCATACTATTTTGGAAACTAGACCCCTCGGGGAACATAACAAGGGGTTAAGTGAACCTTTATACCCCACAGTTGTTTGACGATTTTTTTTTTACCTAAAATGCTTGTTTTCCCAAAAAATTTACATTTTTAAAAAGGGTAAAAGCAGAAAATAGCCCCCAAAATTTGTAACACAATTTCTCCCGAGTACGGCAATACCCCATATGTGACCCTAAACTGTTGCCTTGAAATACGACAGGGCTCCAAAGTGGGAGCGCCACGCTCATTTGAGGCCTAAACCAGCATGTTAGTGTAAAATTTTTTATTTTTTTACACTAACAAGCTGGTGTAGCCCCCCAACTTTACCTTTTCATAAAGGAGAAAAACACTGTCACTCACTGACTGCTTGGTGCCCGCCAGAATTATGACCGGGCCTCATAGTCCGGGGGGCCCGCACATGAAATTATCTATTTCTGGGGCGCAGGCCCCTTAAGAATCATAGTAGGGCTGGTCTAATGAGAAATTATGTATCTTGACAAGTTCTGTGTCCCGATCAGCAGAGATGCCAGCACAGACACTGTGATTGCACTGTGATTGGTTGATGGGAGGGTGTGTCTGCTCACCTGGATACAGAACTTGCCACAGCATTTCTCATTACACCGGACAGGTCAGGGGCTGATGGGAGTAGAGACGTCACGTGCCCCGCGCAGGCACGCACGTCCACTCCAATCACCTGACCTGTCCCTGCACCGTCCAGCGCTCGGAGCAGCTGCAGCCTCACACCGCTACAACGATCCCCGGCATGGTAAGTAAAGCACGGGGAGCACAGGGGGCAGGGGGGTGTTATGTTGGTGATAAAGGGTACAAGGGGGGGGGGGTGTTGTGGGGGTGATAAAAGGTGCAGGGGGGGTGTTATGGGGGTGATAAAAGGTGCAGGGGGTTATGGGGATGATGATAGGTGCAGGGGGTGTTCTGGGGGTGATAAGAGATGCAGGGGGGTTATGGGGGTGATGATAGGTGCAGGGGGATGTTATGGGGGTGATAAGAGATGCAGGGGGGTTATGGGGATGATGATAGGTGCAGGGGGTGTTATGGGGGTGATAAAAGATGCAGGGAGGTTTATTGGGGTGATAAAAGGTGCAGGGGGTGTTATGGGGGTGATAAGAGATGCAGAGGGGTTATGGGGGTGATAAGAGGTGCAGGGGGGAATTATGGGGGTGATAAGAGATGCAGAGGGATGTTATGGGGTGATGATAGGTGCAGGGGGTGTTATGGGGGTGATAAGAGGTGCAGGGGGTGTTATGGGGGTGATAAGAGGTGCAGGGGGGTTATGGGGTTGATGAGAGGTGCAGGGGGGTTATGGGGTTGATGAGAGGTGCAGTGGGGGTTATGGAGATGATGAGAGGTGCAGTGGGGGTTATGGGGTTGATAAGACGTGCAGGGGGATATGGGGGTAATGAGAGATGCAGGGGGTTATGGGGTTGATTAGAGTTGCAGGGGGTTATGGGGTAATGAGAGGTGCAGGGGGGTTTATGGGGATGATGAGGAGAGGTTTGGTGGGGGGTTATGGGGGTGATGAGGACACAGAGGATAAGACAGGGTGTATATGTATATATGATGTGTATGCATGTGTGGTAGTATTACATTCAGTTGATACAGTGTGTGTGTCACGATGCCGGCTGGCAGGTAGTGGATCCTCTGTGCCAGAGAGGGATTGGCAAGAACCGCGCTAGTGGACCGGTTCTAAGTCACTACTGGTTTTCACCAGAGCCCGCCGCAAAGCGGGATGGTCTTGCTGCGGCGGTAGTGACCAGGTCGTATCCACTAGCAACGGGTCACCTCTCTGACTGCTGATGATAGGCGAGGTACAAGGGAGTAGGCAGAAGCAAAGTCGGACGTAGCAGAAGGTCGGGGGCAGGCGGCAAGGTTCGTAGTCAGGGGAGATAGCAGAAGTTCTGGTACACAGGCTTTAAACACACAAAACGCTTTCACTAGGCACAAGGGCAACAAGATCCGGCAAGGAAGTGCATGGGAGGAGGTTAGATATGCCTGATGGGACTGGGAGGGGGGGAGAGGCATTTCCTGTGGCAGGCAGAGTCCTTAATGACCTTAGGGGGACCGGATACAGGAGGAACCACAGGGTCACGGCAGGGAGTACTGGGAACCGGTTGAAGGCAGTCCTTGGAACAAGAGGGACCCCAACTCTTGATCTCCCCAGTGGACCAATCCAGGGTTGGGAAATGGTGTTGAAGCCAGGGTAGTCCAAGGAGAACTTCAGAAGTGCAATTAGGAAGGACAAAAAATACAATTTCCTCGTGATGAGGTCCGATGCACATTAGGAGGGGCTCCGTGCGGTAACGCACGGTGCAATCCAACCTGGCTCCGTTGACCGCGGAAATGTGGAGTGGCTTGACAAGACGGGTCACCGGAATGCGGAATTTATTCACTAAGGACTCCCGAATAAAATTCCCAGAAGCTCCAGAGTCCAGGCAGGCCACGGCTGAGAGGGGAGAGCTGGCTGAAGTAGAAATCCGAACAGGCACCGTGAGACGTGGAGAAGCCGACTTAGCATCAAGAGACGCCACACCCACAAGAGCTGTGTGCGAGCGTGCGTTTCCCAGACGTGGAGGACGGACTGGGCAATCCACCAAAAAATGTTCAGTACTGGCACAGTACAGACAAAGATTCTCTTCCTTACGGCGATTCCTCTCTTCCAGGGTCAGGCGAGACCGATCCACTTGCATGGCCTCCTCGGCGGGAGGCCTAGGCGCAGATTGCAGTGGAGACTGTGGGAGAGGTGTCCAGAGATCTAAGTCTTTTTCCTGGCGGAGCTCTTGATGCCTCTCAGAAAAACGCATGTCAATGCGAGTGGCTAGATGAATGAGTTCATGCAGGTTAGCAGGAGTCTTTCGTGCGGCCAGAACATCTTTAATGTTGCTGGATAGGCCTTTTTTAAAGGTCGCGCAGAGAGCCTCATTATTCCAGGATAGTTCAGAAGCAAGAGTACGGAATTGTATGGCGTACTCGCCAACGGAAGAACTACCCTGGACCAGGTTCAGCAGGGCAGTCTCAGCAGAAGAGGCTCGGGCAGGTTCCTCAAAGACACTTCGAATTTCCGAGAAGAAGGAGTGTACAGAGGCAGTGACGGGGTCATTGCGGTCCCAGAGCGGTGTGGCCCATGACAGAGCTTTTCCAGACAGAAGGCTGACTACGAAAGCCACCTTAGACCTTTCAGTAGGAAACTGGTCCGACATCATCTCCAAGTGCAGAGAACATTGCGAAAGGAAGCCACGGCAAAACTTAGAGTCCCCATTAAATTTGTCCGGCAAGGACAGGCGGAGGCTAGGAGTGGCCACTCGCTGCGGAAGGGGTGCAGGAGCTGGCGGAGGAGATGATTGCTGCTGAAGTTGCGACTGAAGTTGCTGCACAATGGTGAATACTTCCGACAGCTGGTGGGTTAGATGGGCGATCTGTCGGGATTGCTGGGCGACCACCGTGGTGATATCAGAGATATAAGGCAGAGGGACGTCAGCGGGATCCATGGCCGGATCTACTGTCACGATGCCGGCTGGCAGGTAGTGGATCCTCTGTGCCAGAGAGGGATTGGCAAGAACCGCGCTAGTGGACCGGTTCTAAGTCACTACTGGTTTTCACCAGAGCCCGCCGCAAAGCGGGATGGTCTTGCTGCGGCGGTAGTGACCAGGTCGTATCCACTAGCAACGGGTCACCTCTCTGACTGCTGATGATAGGCGAGGTACAAGGGAGTAGGCAGAAGCAAAGTCGGACGTAGCAGAAGGTCGGGGGCAGGCGGCAAGGTTCGTAGTCAGGGGAGATAGCAGAAGTTCTGGTACACAGGCTTTAAACACACAAAACGCTTTCACTAGGCACAAGGGCAACAAGATCCGGCAAGGAAGTGCATGGGAGGAGGTTAGATATAGTCAGGGACCAGGTGGAAGCCAATTAAGCTAATTGAGCCAGGCACCAATCATTGGTGCACTGGCCCTTTAAGTCTCAGGGAGCTGGCGCGCGCGCGCCCTAGAGAGCGGAGCCGCGCGCGCCAGCACATGACAGCAGGGGACGGGAACGGGTAAGTGACCTGGGATGCGATTCGCGAGCGGGCGCGTCCCGCTGTGCGAATCGCATCCCCAACGGCCATGACAGAGCAGCGCTCCCGGTCAGCGGGACTGACCGGGGAGCTGCAGGGAGGAAGACGCCGTGAGCGCTCCGGGGAGGAGCGGGGGCCCGGAGCGCTAGGCGTAACAGTGTGGCAGTATTATATTCAGGGTACAGTGTATAGCAGTATTATATTCAGGGTACAGTGTGTGGCAGCATTATATTCAGTGTACAGTGTATAGCAGTATTATATTCAGGGTACAGTGTGTGGCAGCATTATATTCAGGGTACAGTGTGTGGCAGCATTATATTCAGGGTACAGTGTATAGCAGTATTATATTCAGGGTACAGTGTATGGCAGCATTATATTCAGGGTACAGTGTGTGGCAGTATTATATTCAGGGTACAGTGTATGGCAGTATTATATTCAGGGGTACAGTGTGTGGCAGTATTATATTCAGGGTACAGTGTATGGCAGTAATATATTCAGGGTAAAGTGTATAGCAGTATTATATTCAGGGTACAGTGTATAGCAGTATTATATTCAGGGTACAGTGTGTGGCAGGATTATATTCAGTGGATACAGAGTGTGGCAGTATTATATTCAGGGTACAGTGTGTGGCAGGATTATATTCAGGGTACAGTGTATAGCAGTATTATATTCATGTTACAGTGTGTTGCAGGATTGTATTTAGTGGGTACAGTGTATAGCAGTATTATATTCAGGGTACAGTGTGGGGCAGTGTTATATTCAGGGTACAGTGTGGGGCAGTGTTATATTCAGTGTACCGTGTGGGGCAGGATTATATTTAGTGGGTACAGTGTATAGCAGTATTATATTCAGGGTACAGTGTGTGGCAGTGTTATATTTAGTGGGTACAGTGTATGGCAGTATTATATTTAGGGTACAGTGTATAGCAGTATTATATTCAGGGTACAGTATGGGGCAGTATTTTATTTAGGGTACAGTGTGGGGCAGTATTTTATTTAGGGCACAGTGTATAGTAGTATTTTATTTAGGGTACAGTGTGGGGCAGTATTTTCTTTAGGGTACAGTGTATGGCAGTATTATATTCAGGGTACACTGTGGGGCAGTATTTTATTTAGGGTACACTTTCTGGCAAGTTTATAATGATTACTGTCTTCATGCAGAGGATGAGGATCTGCTGACAGTGAGGAGCCAATGATGTCTGGATGTCAGACTCTGCAGAGAAGATGGAGCTAGAGGAAAACCTGGTCTCTGGACCAGATGAAGAAGAAAAGATAACAGAAGAAGATATCACTCAAGTCAGAAGACGTCACTCAGGTCACTGATATCATTGTGTATTCTCATTACTGTCCCATCAGAGCTGTAGTCACTTGTAAGTTCTGCAGTGATGATGGGTAAAACTGTGTCCAATCTGTGTCTCTCCTGCTGTTACAAAACTACAACTCCCATTGCCAGAGGCTCTCCAGACATGATGGAGTTTTAGCTTTTCAACAGCTGGAGAACCACTTCAACCGAGGTGATCGGTGGGAGTCTCAGCAGTCAGACCCCCCACCAAAAAAATGGGCCCCGGGGGGGACAGGCAGGGGGAGGGAGCCCCGAGGTAATTTATTGCATCGGGCCCTGTGGTTTCTAGCTAGACCTATGGGGGCAACTATTAACAGAGGGGCCTACCCAAACTATATGGAGCCCCCTATATAGTTTGGGTAAGCCCATCTGTTAATAGGTGCTTCCATATAGTTTGGGTAGGCCCCTCTGTTAAAGGAGTAGTCTGGTGAAAAATAACTGTTAGGGGATAAGTTATAGATTGCAGGGGGGTCCAAGTGCTGGGACCCTCCCCTGATCTCCTGCACGTCTGTATCCTGCAGGAAGCCGCGGCCGGCACACCCCCTCCATGTATCTCTATGGGGTACATGGAGGGGCGTGTCAGCCAGTGCTCCATGCTGGGTATGGCATGCCCCCCTTCCAGCTGGGGGGGGGGGGCCCAGGCCTTGAGCTGTGTGAGGGACTCCGAAATTTCTGATGGCAGCCCTGGCGGGGGTTCACAGTAGTTTCTCACTGGTAATTTGCTGCAGCTCAAACTTGCAGCCGGATACTTACTGTAAACCTCCGCCCATGTGAGTGTACCCTGTACGTTCACATTGGGGAGGGGGGAACATCCAGCTGTTGCAAAACTACAACTCCCAGCATGCGCTGACAGACTGTACATGCTGAGAGTTTTAGTTTCGCAACAGCTGTAGGCACACTGGTTATGTATCACTGAGTTTGTGACCTAACTCAGTGTTTCACAACCAGTGTGCCTCCAGCTGTTGCAAAACTACAACTCCCAGCATGTACGGTGCATGCTGGGAGTTGTAGTTTGCAACAGCTGGAGGCACACCGGTTGTGAAACACTGAGTTAGGTAAAAAAAAAAACTCTGAGTTTCACAACCAGTGTGCCTTCAGCTGTTTCAAAACTACAACTCTCAGCAGTCACTGACAGCCAAAGGGCATGCTGGGAGTTGTAGTTATGCAACCAGCAGATGCACAACTACAACTTCCAGCATGCACTTTAGCTGTTTGTGCAAGCTGGGAGTTGTAATTATACAACAGCTGAAGGTGTACTTTTCCATGGAAAAAATGTGCCTCCAGCTGTTGCAAAACTATAAGTCCCAGCATGCCCATAAGGGAATGCTGGGAGTTGTGGTGGTCTGCCTCCTGCTGTTGCATAACTACAGCTCCCAGCATGCCCTTTTTGCATGCTGGGAGTTGTTGCTAAGCAACAGCAGGAGGCTGTCACTCAGCTCCAACTGCTGATCCACGCCGTCGCTGCAGGTCAGTCCCTCGCCGCCGCCACCGCTCCTGGGACCCCGATCCCAACAGGAACGTCGGGGAACGGGGTCCCCAGCTGCAGGGGTCCTCTTCCCGCACCTGCTCACGTCCTCTGGAAGAGGGGCGGAGCGGGTTGCGGGAGTGACACCCACAGCAGGTGCCCTGATTGGTCGGCTGGTAAACCGTCCGACGAATCAGGGCGATCGTGAGGTGGCACCAGTGCAGAGACGGCCCAGAACAGCCTGTAATTCCGGGTCACCGGGTCACTGGAGACCCAATTGACCCGGAATCCGCCGCAGATCGCTGGGCTACATTGTCCAGCGATCTGCGGCCATCATGACCCCCCTGGGCGATATGCCGCGATGCCTGCTGAACGATTTCGCCCTCTGTCCTTAAGGACTCGGAATGCAGGGCGTATCCATACGCCCTGTGTCCTGAAGAGGTTAAACAATGAGATCCAATTAGCAAGGCCTCCCTTTTTAATGTGCATTGTATACGCGTGACTTATTTGTTGATGCCAGAATATCTTATCTGGTTTCAAGTGAAATAACTCCATTAGGCTAAGTTTTTGGATATCTGCCACTACAGTTTTTGAGCCAAAGTCAGAAGTGGATCCATAAGGGAGAAGTGTAAGTCCTTCCTTTATATGTCCTATTCCTTTTGAATACACTTCTGGCTTTGGCTCAAAAACTGCAGTGGCAGATATCCAAAAACTGCAAGAAAAAAAACAAATGGAAATTTAGCCTTAGAGTTTTAAACGATTTTAATTATATATCTGTGCAATATACCGTATTTATCGGGGTATACCACGCACCGGCCTATAACACGTACCCTCATTTTACCAAGGATATTTGGGTAAAAAAAGTTTTTTACCCAAATATCCATGGTAAAATGAGGGTGCGTGTGTGCGCGTGTATACCCCGATACATCCCCAGGAAAGGCAGGGGGAGAGAGGCCGTCGCTGCCCGCTTCTCTCCCCCTGCCTTTTCTGGGGTCTAGAGCCGTGCTGCCGGCCCTTCTCTCCCCCTAGCTATCGGCGCCGCTGCCCGTTCTGTCCCCCTAACTATCGGTACCGGTGCCCCATTGCCGGCGCCAATAGCCAGGGGGAGAGAAGTGGCACCGACAGCCAGGGGCAGAGAAGGGGCAGCGGCACCCATTGCCGGCGCCACTGCCCCGTTGCCTCCCCCCATACCCGGTGGCATAATTACCTGGGTCTGGTCCGCGCTGCTGCAGGCCTCCGGCGTGCGTCCCCTGCGTCGTTGCTATGCACGGCGCGGCGCACTGACGTCATGCACCGCGCCATGCAGCGCATAGCAACGACGAAGGGGACGCACGCCGGAGGCCTGCAGCAGCGCGGACCCGGCCCAGGTAATTATGCCACCGGGGATGGGGGGAGGCAACGGGGCAGCAGCGCCGGCAATGGGTGCCGCTGCCCCTTCTCTCCCCCTGGCTATCGGCGCCGGTACCGATAGTCAGAGGGACAGAACGGGCAGCGGCGCCGATAGCCAGGGGGTGAGAAGGGCCGGCAGCAGGGCTCTAGACCCCAGGAAAGGCAGGGGGAGAGAAGCGGGCAGCGACGGCCTCTCTCCCCCTGCCTTTCCTGGGGCGGTATCGGCGTATAACACGCACATAGACTTTAGGCTAAAAAATTTAGCCTAAAAAGTGTGTGTTATACGCCGATAAATACGGTACTTTACTCTGTGTTGTTTCCAAAAAACCTCATCAATACCCTTGTTAAATTCTGGTAGTTTTTTTTATCCCTCCATATTGTCGAGCAATTCAAACTCTTAGTGAATCTACAAATGTTTTTAATTTCTTCCCGTACCTTTAGATACAATTTAAAATAAAAGTTTTTAAATAGTAGTGCAATAATAAAAATACAACAATAATAAAAAAATACAACTGTAATAATAAAAAAAATAATAAGATGAACTATCTCTAGTGATATGTTACAGTTATAAGGTAGTGTATAGATTCATAAATATGAATTTCTTCTCACCTTGTAGTTCACTCATTTTCCCACTGGTTATCAGATAAAAGATGTGGTAGCTTCTTTCTCCTGGCTGCTGAAAAATGTTATTAAATTGTAACAAAATATTTTGTCATGTATAATCTTAAAAATGCTGAAATTATAGGAGATACTACTAATCATCAACTGTTCTTGAGTATGTATTTCTTAGGCATTCTTAGGCTCAATACATTATAAACGTATAGATTTCAATATCAGCAGAAGACAACTTGCCGGTAGTAACAAAGTGGATTTGGATGAATTTACCCTGAAACAGAGTTGATTTATAAGCCTTTTGTTAAGCAATGAAATAGAAATTTACTGAAAAGAAGAAAATAAAAAGGGTCCGTCCTCGTGGTTGTCGATCCGTTGTTTAGGGCAGATGAGAAATAGAAAGGGACAACAGTTGTAGGAAAAGTTAGGGCTCACTAACTCCCTGCTCCCAGCCCCCCTATCATGACAGGACTGCTGCTTTTTTTTAGCTCCCCATAGTGTAATGTTTCGGCATAGAACTCCCTTTATCAAGCATGGCAGTTTTATGCCGAAACATTGCACTATGAGGAGCTAAAAAAACAGCATTCCTATTCAAGAATCTGAGTCATCAGACTTGGTGCTGTGATCTGGAATCTTTTGTATATGTAATGGGAAAACACTAAGACCATAACTTGACTGTCATTTACCTACAAAAATAATCCAGTTCTTGAATCAATATACTACATAGTGACTGTGTAGTATGACCATACAATGAGACTGCCCTACAGTAGCTAAATAATACAATAATGACTAAATATCAGCGCTGCATCGGCAGTGAAATTAATTCACATAATACATATCAACTATAGAGAGCCCCCATTTTCAGTATCTGGCTTTATTAATAGCAAAAAGGTGTGCAGATGCTGTGTTAACCAAACAGTGCACTTATATCTAATACAAGGATACACTGTCCATGATGGGAGCAGTAGTAGGAGGGACAGCTCCTGCCGGGAAAGCGGGCAGCATTGCGCCATTAAGCCTATGAAAAATCCTGAGCCGCACAGTATTATTTTAAAAACCCTGCCGAGAGCCGTGAATGGCCCCTCAGTGCCAGCCCTTCAGGGCTCCCGGCGGGCTATTTGAATATGAAGTGCAGAGTTTCATATATACATCGCTGGAGAGCGATGCGGCATGGCATGCCACCTGCTCCCCTTGTTGATAACTTATGATCACAGTTGGTCTCAGAATTGAGATTCAATGCGATCAATCCCTCAGCCCCTGTTCTACTACTCCCAACATAGAACATGCTATGTTCCATGATGGGGGTAGTAGTATAAGCACTAATGTAGTCTCCCCAGCCGGCCGCAGACTCCTGCAGCTGTGGGAACTATTACTCCTATCATGGAAAAGAGTGTTTTCCATTTTGGGAGTATTGGTAGTCCCGCAGCACTGCAGGAGTCCCAGGTGGCTGTGGAGTAAAATGTAAAAAAAAGTACAGAACCATGCACAAAATCATGGTAGATTACGGTTTTGTGCACGGAAAAAAAACCTACACATACAAAAACTTACACAACTGGATACATCTAGTGTGAGTTTTTGTATGGAAGGTCAATGTATATGTTTTTCTATACAGTTGCATATGTTTTCAAATTGAAAATGTATACTGCAACTGTTAAGTCTATAAAACACCCTGTTCACCTGTCATGAGCTAAGTGCGAGATAAGAGATAGAAAAAGAGAGAAAAAGACTAAGTTTGTTGTCACCTAACCTAGCTTTCAGGAGAAGTTAATTAAGGGCCTGATAGCAGACAAAGAAAACAGGTGGCGCTTGCCTCTTGGTGCTGGTCTGGTTAAGCAAACTGATTGCAAATCAGGTGATGCCCATCTGGAGACACTAGTTGGAACTTGTCTTAGTAGGACCAACTTTCTTGGTATGAGCAGGGCCTGATTAAGGTAGCGGCTGATGGAGTTGCAGCTTTAGGCCCCCACCTGAAAATAGCCAACTCCTCACTTGCTCCCTGAATGGAAATGCATACAATGTAACGTATAGCAACTCTGTATTGTACAGGAGCAGGGGATGCAGTTGTGATTTTCAGCTCCTGTATGTACATTATACCAACAGTTAACAAAACATAAACAGCAACCAGACTGTGTACTAGACCACATATTCAATATGTAACCAAAAAATTAGGTACCAGTAAAACACAATGTAATGAAACACAATTAATCTTTATTATCATAGATACATATACATTTAAAATGCTCTTAAAAACAGAAAATATGGGCATACAGGGATGACGCAATACAGAGAGGAAGATGCAGGCATCCAAAAGAGGGTATTCATAAAGTGCGGTACTATCAAGTATATATAAACATTATTGCACATTCCCAAGGCAAGCAGCATACAAATGTAAGGCTATATGAGCACTTGGATTACAAGTTTTGTGTATGGGCTTCGTCAGGGGGCGTGGCGAAGCCCATATGCGAAACGTGCATTGGGGTGTAGGTGCACTGGTCTCCAGCTTTTGGGTACATGGCAGGTATTGACCTGTAATATTTGATACTTTTGTTGTATTATACATTCTACTGCCCACATTGTATACTTCACATTTCCTTGCAATCCAAGTGCTCATATAGCCTTACATTTGTATGCTGCTTGCCTTGGGAATGTGCAATAATGTTTATATATACTTGATATTACCGCACTTTATGAGTACCCTCTTTTGGATGCCTTATCTTCCTCTCTGTATTGTGTCATCCCTGTATGCCCATATTTTCGGTTTTTAAGAGCATTTTAAATGTATGTGTATCTATGATAATAAAGATGAATTGCATTCCATTACATTGTGTTTTACTGTCTGGTACCTTCTTTTTTGGTTACATTACACTAATTGATGTCTTCTGTAGCATGCTACATAATCTATGTACGGAAGCAGGGACTCCCCGCATATGTACTGTACAGTGGCTTAGACTTACGTTGCAGGCCTTGCAATTATGTAATTTTCAACGCGCGTCCTGCTGGAGAAGTTCCCGCTCAAGCTGACAGAGAATGGAAGGTAATGGGTCAAGCCTCAGTGTGAAAATGGAAGGGACCAAATGGTGGAAATTACCTACTGAGAGCGGGATAGCCTTCCTACCTGGGGGGAGGGGATAATAGCCTGCCTACCTACCTACTGGGGGGGATGATAGTCTACCTATCTACCTGCTGGGTGGGGGATAATACTTATCTACCTAATGGAGGGGGTTAATAGCCTACCAACCTACTATAGGGAGTTAAAGGGGTACTTCGGTGGAAAACCTTTTTTTATTTTTTATTTTTTTTTTTATCAACTGGTGCCAGAAAGTTAAACAGATTTGTAAATTACTTCTATTAAATCTTAATCCTTCCAGTACGTAAATTATTTTCTTTTTAGAACACAGTGCTCTCTGCTGACATCATGAGCACAGTGCTCTCTGCTGACATCTCTGTCCATTTCAGGAACTGTCCAGAGTAGGAGAAAATCCCCATAGCAAACATAGGCAGTTCTTAAAATGGACAGAGATGTCAGCAGAGAGCACTGTGGTCATGATGTCAGCAGAGAGCTCTGTGTTCCAAAAAGAAAATAATTTCCTCTGTAGTATACAGCAGCTAATAAGTACTGGAAGGATTAAGATTTTTTAATAGAAGTAAGTAGTTTAACTTGTTGGCACCAGTTGATTTAAAAAAAATAATAATAATGTTTTCCATCTGAGTACCCCTTTAACTTTTTTGCCTAAAACACCATTTTCTTTTTCAAGGCCCTGTTAGTACCTATTAAGAACTACACACACCTGTGTTTTCCCAAACAGATCTTTTACCCTAAGATAATGCTTCCTACTTGTGGTTGTTATGGTATACTGTGTGGTATACTTTGAAAGCACCATGTAAGAGGCGATGCACATTCTCCGATTCCCAGGTGTCAGTCCCTCATGCTCTCACTACACTCCCCAGAATGACAATCAGCTGTAATGAGTTTCCATGCTATAAACAATGTGATTGTTCCCTAAGGTTGCATTACATATGCTTTCTCAATATCTGTGCTCCACGCTCTACTAATTTTTGTACATTTTGAAACAAACTTAGGCAAATATTAGAACATTTAATGAAAATACTAAATAACTAGCAAAAGTATGAGAGATTGGCAAATTGCAGTCATAATGCAAATTAATTTTTCTTTGCAGATTGTTCTTTTCCATTTTTCATTTACTATTTCTTCTATAAGGCTGGGTTGCAGCAAAATCATGTGGCCTGTTAACACTCTGTTCGAATATCTCGTCCACAGTGTGTGTGGTACATTAAGACCTTATGTCGCTGCTGCAGTGTGGCGACTCGCCCCACTGCAGCAGCCACATAAGGTCTAAATGTACCACACACAGTGGCCCTCATTTACTATTGCAAACCCGACATGTTTTGTCGGCTTGTGCACCAGAAATTCTGTCTGCGCCAGAATATGCGCCTGAAATTCTGTCTGCGTCTGAAGTTGTGCCAGAAAGTGCACCTGAATTGAAAAAAAACCCAACTAACTCTCCATTTTGCTAAGAAAACCCAAAAAGGGGTGTGACCGTCGGGAAAGGGGGGCGTGGTCACAGAAAAGGTGTGTGTTCCCGACATTTTCACAAAATCTCAACTTATTTACTAAAGTTTCCACAGAAAATGTGGTGGATTTCAGCTGAGGAAAACCATACAGGTCAGAGCATGTGTAAAAAAAAGCAAAGTGTAGGGAAACCTTAGTAAATACCGTGGAAAATAAATTGTAGGGAATTAAAACCCACAAAGAAACCTACACAACACTCTTAGTAAATAAGGGCCACTGTGGACGTGATATTCAAACAGAGTGTTAACAGGCCACATAATGTTGATGGTAAAATCCCCGGGGGGGGGCTTGGAGTGAGTCTTAATGCTAGGGGGCCACATTTCCCATCAGGATGGAGCAGCAATGAATCAGAAGTCCCTCTGCCACAATGTCAAATCTGAAAAAGACCCTCAAACTCATCACGTGCTATTGATAACATTGATGTCTTCTTCTGTAGACATTCCAAACAAGGCACTTGTTACGCCGAGCGCTCCGGGTCCCCGCTCCTCCCCGGAGCGCTCGCTTCACTCCCTCCGCTGCAGCGCTCCGGTCACGTCCTCTGACCCGGGGCGCTGCGATCCTGCTGCCAGCCGGGATGCGATTCGCGATGCGGGTAGCGCCCGCTCGCGATGCGCTCCCCGGCTCCCCTACCTGACTCGCTCCCCGTCTGTTCTGTCCCGGCGCGCGCGGCCCCGCTCCCTAGGGCGCGCGCGCGCCGGGTCTCTGCGATTTAAAGGGCCACTGCGCCGCTGATTGGCGCAGTGGTTCCAATTGGGGTTTTCACCTGTGCACTTCCCTATATTACCTCACTTCCCTTGCACTCCCTTGCCGGATCTTGTTGCCTTAGTGCCAGTGAAAGCGTTCCTTGTGTGTTCCTTGCCTGTGTTTCCAGACCTTCTGCCGTTGCCCCTGACTACGATCCTTGCTGCCTGCCCCGACCTTCTGCTACGTCCAACCTTGCTTCTGCCTACTCCCTTGTACCGCGCCTATCTTCAGCAGCCAGAGAGGTGAGCCGTTGCTAGTGGATACGACCTGGTCACTACCGCCGCAGCAAGACCATCCCGCTTTGCGGCGGGCTCTGGTGAAAACCAGTAGTGGCTTAGAACCGGTCCACTAGCACGGTCCACGCCAATCCCTCTCTGGCACAGAGGGTCCACTACCTGCCAGCCGGCATCGTGACAGTAGATCCGGCCATGGATCCCGCTGAAGTTCCTCTGCCAGTTGTCGCTGACCTCACCACGGTGGTCGCCCAGCAGTCACAACAGATAGCGCAACAAGGCCAACAGCTGTCTCAACTGACCGTTATGCTACAACAGTTGCTACCACAGCTTCAGCAGTCATCTCCTCCGCCAGCTCCTGCACCTCCTCCGCAGCGAGTGGCCGCTCCTGGGATACGCTTATCCTTGCCGGATAAATTTGATGGGGACTCTAAGTTTTGCCGTGGCTTTCTTTCCCAATGTTCCCTGCATCTGGAGATGATGTCGGACCTGTTTCCCACTGAAAGGTCTAAGGTGGCTTTCGTAGTCAGTCTTCTGTCCGGAAAAGCCCTGTCATGGGCCACACCGCTCTGGGACCGCAATGACCCCGTCACTGCCTCTGTACACTCCTTCTTCTCGGAAATCCGAAGTGTCTTTGAGGAACCTGCCCGAGCCTCTTCTGCTGAGACTGCCCTGTTGAACCTGGTCCAGGGTAATTCTTCCGTTGGCGAGTATGCCGTACAATTCCGTACACTTGCTTCAGAATTGTCCTGGAATAATGAGGCCCTCTGCGCGACCTTCAAAAAAGGCCTATCCAGCAACATTAAAGATGTTCTGGCCGCACGAGAAATTCCTGCTAATCTACATGAACTTATTCACCTAGCCACTCGCATTGACATGCGTTTTTCTGAAAGGCGTCAGGAACTCCGCCAAGATATGGACTCTGTTCGCACGAGGCGTTTCGTCTCCTCGGCTCCTCTCTCCTCTGGTCCCCTGCAATCTGTTCCTGTGCCTCCCGCCGTGGAGGCTATGCAGGTCGACCGGTCTCGCCTGACACCTCAAGAGAGGACACGACGCCGTATGGAGAACCTCTGCCTGTACTGTGCTAGTACCGAACACTTCCTGAGGGATTGTCCTATCCGTCCTCCCCGCCTGGAAAGACGTACGCTGACTCCGCACAAAGGTGAGACAGTCCTTGATGTCTACTCTGCTTCTCCACGTCTTACTGTGCCTGTGCGGATGTCTGCCTCTGCCTTCTCCTTCTCTACAGTGGCCTTCTTGGACTCTGGATCTGCAGGAAATTTTATTTTGGCCTCTCTCGTCAACAGGTTCAACATCCCAGTGACCAGTCTCGCCAGACCTCTCTACATCAATTGTGTAAATAATGAAAGATTGGACTGTACCATACGTTTCCGCACGGAGCCCCTTCTTATGAGCATCGGATCTCATCATGAGAGGATTGAACTTTTGGTCCTCCCCAATTGCACCTCGGAGATTCTCCTTGGACTTCCCTGGCTTCAACTTCATTCCCCAACCCTGGATTGGTCCACTGGGGAGATCAAGAGTTGGGGGTCCTCTTGTTCCAAGAACTGTCTAAAACCGGTTCCCAGTAACCCTTGCCGTAACTCTGTGGTTCCTCCAGTAACCGGTCTCCCTAAGGCCTATATGGACTTCGCGGATGTTTTCTGCAAAAAACAAGCTGAGACTCTACCTCCTCACAGGCCTTATGATTGCCCTATCGACCTCCTCCCGGGTACTACTCCACCCCGGGGCAGAATTTATCCTCTCTCTGCCCCAGAGACTCTTGCCATGTCCGAATACGTCCAGGAGAATCTAAAAAAGGGCTTTATCCGTAAATCCTCCTCTCCTGCCGGAGCCGGATTTTTCTTTGTGTCCAAAAAAGATGGCTCCCTACGTCCTTGCATTGACTACCGCGGTCTTAATAAAATCACGGTTAAGAACCGCTACCCCTTACCCCTCATCTCTGAACTCTTTGATCGCCTCCAAGGTGCCCACATCTTCACTAAATTGGACTTAAGAGGCGCCTATAACCTCATCCGCATCAGAGAGGGGGACGAGTGGAAAACGGCATTTTACACCAGAGATGGACACTTTGAGTATCTGGTCATGCCCTTTGGACTGTGCAATGCCCCTGCCGTCTTCCAAGACTTTGTCAATGAAATTTTTCGTGATCTGTTATACTCCTGTGTTGTGGTATATCTGGACGATATCCTAATTTTTTCTGCCAATCTAGAAGAACACCGCCAGCATGTCCGTATGGTTCTTCAGAGACTTCGTGACAACCAACTCTATGCCAAAATTGAGAAATGTCTGTTTGAATGCCAATCTCTTCCTTTTCTAGGATATTTGGTCTCTGGCCAGGGACTACAGATGGATCCAGATAAACTCTCTGCCGTCTTAAATTGGCCACGCCCCTCCGGACTCCGTGCTATCCAACGCTTTTTGGGGTTCGCCAATTATTACAGGCAATTTATTCCACATTTTTCTACCATTGTGGCTCCTATCGTGGCTTTAACCAAGAAAAATGCTGATCCCAAGTCCTGGCCTCCTCAAGCAGAAGACTCCTTTAAACGACTCAAGTCTGCCTTTTCTTCGGCTCCCGTGCTCTCCAGACCTGACCCTTCCAAACCCTTCCTATTGGAGGTTGATGCCTCCTCAGTAGGAGCTGGAGCTGTTCTTCTACAAAAAAATCCTTCCGGGCATGCTGTCACTTGTGGTTTTTTCTCTAGGACCTTCTCTCCAGCGGAGAGGAACTACTCCATCGGGGATCGAGAGCTTCTAGCCATTAAATTAGCACTTGAGGAATGGAGGCATCTGCTGGAGGGATCAAGATTTCCTGTTATTATCTACACCGACCACAAGAACCTCTCCTACCTCCAGTCGGCCCAACGGCTGAATCCTCGCCAGGCCCGGTGGTCTCTGTTCTTTGCCCGATTTAATTTTGAGATTCACTTTCGTCCTGCCGATAAGAACATTAGGGCCGATGCTCTCTCTCGTTCCTCGGATGCCTCAGAAGTTGATCTCCCTCCGCAACACATCATTCCACCTGACTGCCTGATCTCCACTTCTCCTGCCTCCATCAGGCAGACTCCTCCAGGAAAGACCTTTGTTTCTCCACGCCAACGCCTCGGAATCCTCAAATGGGGTCACTCCTCCCATCTCGCAGGTCATGCGGGCATCAAGAAATCTGTGCAACTCATCTCCCGCTTCTATTGGTGGCCGACTCTGGAGACGGATGTTGGGGACTTTGTGCGAGCCTGCACTATCTGTGCCCGGGATAAGACTCCTCGCCAGAAGCCCGCTGGTTTTCTTCATCCTCTGCCTGTCCCCGAACAGCCTTGGTCTCTGATTGGTATGGATTTTATTACTGATTTACCCCCTTCCCGTGGCAACACCGTTATTTGGGTGGTCGTTGATCGATTCTCCAAAATGGCACATTTCATCCCTCTTCCTGGTCTTCCTTCTGCGCCTCAGTTGGCTAAACAATTTTTTGTACACATTTTTCGTCTTCACGGGTTGCCTACGCAGATTGTCTCGGATAGAGGGGTCCAATTCGTGTCTAAATTCTGGAGGGCTCTCTGTAAACAACTCAAGATTAAATTAAATTTTTCCTCTGCATATCATCCCCAGTCCAATGGACAAGTAGAAAGAATTAACCAGATCCTGGGTGATTATTTGCGACATTTTGTTTCCTCCCGCCAGGATGACTGGGCAGATCTCCTTCCATGGGCCGAATTTTCGTATAACTTCAGGGTCTCTGAATCTTCCTCCAAATCCCCATTTTTCGTGGTGTACGGCCGTCACCCTCTTCCCCCCCTCCCTACCCCCTTGCCCTCTGGTCTGCCCGCTGTGGATGAAATTTCTCGTGACCTTTCCATTATATGGAGAGAGACCCAAAATTCTCTCTTACAGGCTTCTTCACGCATGAAGAGGTTCGCGGATAAGAAAAGAAGAGCTCCCCCCGTTTTTTCCCCTGGAGACAAGGTATGGCTCTCCGCTAAATATGTCCGCTTCCGTGTCCCTAGCTACAAGTTGGGACCACGCTATCTTGGTCCTTTCAAAATTTTGTGTCAAATTAATCCTGTCTCTTATAAACTTCTTCTTCCTCCTTCTCTTCGTATCCCTAATGCCTTTCACGTCTCTCTTCTCAAACCACTCATCCTCAACCGTTTTTCTCCCAAATCTGTTCCTCCCACTCCTGTTTCCGGCTCCTCGGACGTCTTCTCGGTCAAGGAAATTTTGGCTGCCAAAAAGGTCAGAGGGAAAAATTTTTTTTTAGTAGACTGGGAGGGTTGTGGTCCTGAAGAGAGATCCTGGGAACCTGAGGACAACATCCTTGACAAAAGTCTGCTCCTCAGGTTCTCAGGCTCCAAGAAGAGGGGGAGACCCAAGGGGGGGGGTACTGTTACGCCGAGCGCTCCGGGTCCCCGCTCCTCCCCGGAGCGCTCGCTTCACTCCCTCCGCTGCAGCGCTCCGGTCACGTCCTCTGACCCGGGGCGCTGCGATCCTGCTGCCAGCCGGGATGCGATTCGCGATGCGGGTAGCGCCCGCTCGCGATGCGCTCCCCGGCTCCCCTACCTGACTCGCTCCCCGTCTGTTCTGTCCCGGCGCGCGCGGCCCCGCTCCCTAGGGCGCGCGCGCGCCGGGTCTCTGCGATTTAAAGGGCCACTGCGCCGCTGATTGGCGCAGTGGTTCCAATTGGGGTTTTCACCTGTGCACTTCCCTATATTACCTCACTTCCCTTGCACTCCCTTGCCGGATCTTGTTGCCTTAGTGCCAGTGAAAGCGTTCCTTGTGTGTTCCTTGCCTGTGTTTCCAGACCTTCTGCCGTTGCCCCTGACTACGATCCTTGCTGCCTGCCCCGACCTTCTGCTACGTCCGACCTTGCTTCTGCCTACTCCCTTGTACCGCGCCTATCTTCAGCAGCCAGAGAGGTGAGCCGTTGCTAGTGGATACGACCTGGTCACTACCGCCGCAGCAAGACCATCCCGCTTTGCGGCGGGCTCTGGTGAAAACCAGTAGTGGCTTAGAACCGGTCCACTAGCACGGTCCACGCCAATCCCTCTCTGGCACAGAGGGTCCACTACCTGCCAGCCGGCATCGTGACAGCACTGTTACCGTTTTCCACTTTATTAAATAGGTGGCCCAATAGGGTTCCATAAACTTCTAGTGTTTTATGATAGCATGGCATAGCTGTAATATAATCATAAGCCCTGTATAAAGAACACTCTGAGGCCATGTTCATTATTCTACGAAAGGGTACAGATGTGCTAAAAGGTTTGCATTCCCTCGCAGAAATGTTGCAGAAGATTAGATAGAAATGTCCCTCTTTAGGCGCTGCTTCTCCCAACGAAGTCAATGAGACAGGTATTCATTAGGAAGTTTTTATTGTAAAACCAATAATGTGTTTCGGGTTGAAAACCCTTCCTCAGATGCCAATCTGAGGAAGGGTTTTCAACCCGAAACACGTCATTGGTTTTACAATAAAAACTTACTAATGAATGCGTGTTTAATCGTCTTCATTGGGAGAAGCAGCACCTAAAGAGGGACATTTCTATCTAATCTTCTGCACATCTCATATCTCCTGCACCTGTTCCCACGTCCCTACGGCATCGCAGCACTCCCGGATAAACATCACAAAACCCTGCCCTTAAACCATTGGGGTGATAAGCACATTTCCATTGCGCTCAAGGTGAGCACAATACCTACCTGTATCGTTTAGAACTTTGCATGTTGAGGATAATGCACTAGGCGCCTTGTGTGGCTGTTTTTGTCTCCCGTTTCTACTGGCAGAAATGTTGGCATTGATCAAGAAAATGACTGATCAAGCCGAAAAACTTAGTTTTATTTGAGGATAGTGAACATATAAAGCCATTTGTTATGACCTAGTTGTTTGACTCCTTTTTAATTCATACTGGTAAAAGGAATCACCCAAATGGCCATGATCAAACATTTATATACCTATGAATGTTTGACCTTGTTACAGACACACAAGGTTACATACACAAATTAAAATGGCAATTCAAAAAATTCCCCACGCCTTTTTAAATTGGTATTAGTGTCTGTTTATAAATAGTCAATGAGTTTGTTAGCTCTCACATGGATACACTTTACATGCTTGATACTGAGCCATGGGGAGCAGAAAAGAACTGGCAAAAGACGTGTGTAACAAGGTAATACGACTATAAAGATGGAAAAGAATATAAAAATATATCTAAATACTTGAAATGCCAGTAAGTACTGCTCACATATTAATTAATTCTAGAGATGGGACGCCCAGATCCTGGAGCTACGAGGGAGCAGTGGAAGGTGAGTTAAAGTCTTTATTATTTTTGGGGACAATAAGTCATTACCCAATTGTACTGGATAACCCATTAAATATGAAATCCATAAGAAGTAAAAGAAATGTGTTAACAAATTGCCAATTCTCCAGGTGCATGCACGCTGTATATGGAGGACATGTCCGGGCCCTAATGATTTGCTTCATTCAGACAAGCAGCTTTCACTGAGCAACATTTCAGCAAATCCGTGTAAATTGCAGATTCCTTCAAGACCTACAGTGGGGCCAATCCAAGTGCAAATCCACATGTCTGCATCTTACAAGTGTATTCAAGGAAACCACATCTGTCACAAAAAGTATTTAAGAATTATGACATGGGTATCTTGCCAACAAAAATATTTTAGAAACACATAGCAAAACTCTAAGGTCATTAGGAATAATGGCCTGGTTATTAAAGTGTTAACTTTTTGTGAGGGAACCTACGGCAGGGAATTGCATTAAATAGCAATTCCCAATACACTCATCTCCCTTTTAAACTCAATATCCACTCATTAGTACAGTGGTTCACATTTGTACGTCTACAGTGCCATCTAGTGGTCACCAGGATCTAAATTAAATAAATAAATACTATTTTTCTTTATAGCTAATATATATAAAAAATTCAAATCAAGTATAAAGGTATAGAATAAATATGTATAAGTAATATTAGCAGATTGTCATCACAGACAAATGGTATTTAAAAATATCTGTGATCTTCCTTGTAATTGTTTTGAGCCAGAGCGGCACAGAGACTGAGGGTATTACCGTAGGATACCGAGGGTCTCCAGAATATCCTATCAATGGCTTATCCTTATGAAAGGCTATCGATAGTTTATTGATACTGGTTTGAACATTGCAGGCTATCAGGCACAGCTCTGAAAATTCTATAACAGTTGTACCTAGTATCGCAGCAAGTCTCATTGAAGTGAATGGGCCAAGTAGAAATACCAGGTAGAGCTGTGTCCAATGTACTAAAATATGCAAGCTACACAGCATTCGTATAAGTGCTGTGGCCCCTTTAATCAGCTAATCCACAAACGTTTCAGCAAACAGACCCCTTCTACCATATCTACTCGAATATAAGCCGAGTTTTTCAGCACGATTTTTCGTGCTGAAAACGCCCCCCTCAGCTTATACTCAAGTGAACAAACAACGTTTCTGGCTTTAGCTGCTGTCAATCCCTTCTCAGTGGTCTTCAACCTGCGGACCTCCAGATGTTGCTAAACTACAACTCCCAGCATGTCCGGACAGCCATCGGCTGTCCGGGCATGCTGGGAGTTGTAGTTCTGAAAGAGCACTGCGGTCTTCGTCATCATCCAGACCCCCCTTTTGTTTTCTACTCGCCTCCCCTCGGTGGGAAGGAAGGGTGAGCTGGTCCGGGCCATCTATGCTGCAGGGACCATCCGGTGGGGAGGGTTAGTCGTTCCGGGCTGTCCATCTTCACCGGGAGGGCCTCTTCTCCGCTCCGGGCCGGCCCTGGTCTAGTGACGTTGCCTTGACGACAATGCACAGGGACGTCTGTGCGCAGCAGACGTCCGTGACGTCCCTGCGCGGTGGCGTCAAGGCAGCGTCACTAGTCCGGGGCCAGCCCGGAGTGGAGAAGAGGGCCTCCCGGTAAAGATGGACAGCCCGGAACGACTAACCCTCCCCACCGGACGCTCCCTGCAATATAGATTGCCAGAGATGGACGGCCACCGAGGGGAGGTGAGTAGAAAACAAAAGGGGGGTCTGGATGATGACGAAGACCGCAGGGGTCTTCAACCTGCGGACCTCTAGATGTTTCAAAACTATAACTCCCAGCATGCCTGGACAGCCGATGGGCATGCTGGGAGTTATAGTTTTGCAACATCTGGAGGTCCGCAGGTTGAAGACCACTGAGAAGGGATTTACAGGCGGTGATGATGACGAGGGGGGATGATGATGGGGTGATGATGACGGGGATGATAACGACCGGGGTCTGGATAATGACAGGGGGGGATGATGACGTGGGGGGATGATGTATTTCCCACCTTAGGCTTATAGTCGAGTCAATAACTTTTCCTGGGTTTTTGGGGTGAAATGAGGGGCCTCGGCTTATATTCAGGACGGCTTATACTCGAGTATATACAGTAATATAATAATGATGGTATATTGAAAGGATACTCCATGAATATAAAAGTCCTAAAAAATGTAATTTGAAGGCTAAATGATACAATGTTTACCTGGTTGTATTACAGTCATTTAGAGGGAAAAGACAACTTCATAAATGTTACAGCTTATTGTAATGGGAGCATTCAGTCTGATTATGTAAATACACACAAGATGTTTAGACACTTATTAATCCATCTTTTGGGAGCTATTCATCTCCAACTGAAAGGCTCGTGCGCAGGAGCATATTGCGGCTCTGTATAACCTTCCAGTGCTACAGAGCTGTAATAGAGAAACACAGAAGTCTTTGATAGACATAGAGAAGGAAAAAACACTGGTGTGTTCCAAAAGATGTTGCATTGCAAGGTTATTCTCCCCTAGAAGAATTGCTAAAATTGTCCCCTAGTTATAAGAGAAATAATAGAAATAAAGAATCTCTGATCAATGAGCTCCTTAGAGTTTCTTCCCTTTTATTCTGAAATGTCTCACAGTATGAGGTCATTCATCCCCACCAGTGTTACTTTCACACGTATCTATAAAAAGATAAAAGAAAATGTTTATCTAACATTTGTTTGTAATTATGACAATTTGACCTCTGGGCCCCCTCTGGCTCCAGACCCTGGGGCTGAAGGCTACTTCTGCACTGCTCAGCACTTTCCGTTCTCTGTTCTCCTGACACATAGGGAATGCGTGCTTGGCCAATCAATAGTTCAGGTGGCTACTGATTGGGTATTTCCTGACAAATTAAAGGGGTACTTTGGGGAAATAAAACGTATCCTCTTACCACCCACGGAGATGAGCTTCAGTGATGGCAGGACCCTTGTTCAGCCAGTGATTAGTTGAGTGGGCCATCACTGAAGCTGGTCTCTGATGTTTGCTGCGGATAGGTGAGTAGCAGGGCCCTGTGCAGGAGATCACAAGGGGCCCTAGCAGTCGGACCCCCACGATCACAAACTTATCCCCTATCCTGGTGGATATGTTTTACCTCCCTGGAGTACCCCTTTAAGACAAGTGTAAGACAACTTATCCCTTATCCAAAGGATAGGGGATAGTGTCTGATCACAGGGTGTCCGATGCCCGCCCCCACCCCCCCTTCCCCCCAGCACGGAGCTGTGTCAACCCCTGCACGATGCAGAAGTTATAACCGACCTCCTCCATGCATCTCTATGGGAGAGCCGGAGGTACATGAATGCCGTATCTCTGGCTCTCCTATAGAGATACATGGAGGGGGCATATCCTGTGGATAGGGGATAAGTGGTCTTAACCTGCAATATGCCTTTAAGTCAGTTTTATCGCCTAAATGATGTACCTTATTTTTTATTTATAAAATTACTCTGGGATACAACTTTTTTTTTTTTGTATCCCTAAATGTCTGCATTGCATGTGTATGTATCTGTGCTGAGACAACATACATGAAGTGTGGGTGGGACAAGCAGGGCTCTGTGCATGCTCCGAGCTTCAGCTTGCTGTGTGGGTCACAGAGTATCAGTGCGCAGAGCTGTCAGTTGTTAACCTTCTCCTCTGTGAACTGAATGCATTGAACTGAATAAACCAGGGAATTAGGAGTATTTTATTTCTTCAGTATTTTAATTCCTCTTCTACTTCAGAGAAGGATTAAATTCCAAAATGGCCTAAGTGACTTAGCTAACTCAACTCTAATAAATGGTATTGAGGCCTAGGAGGCTTGTGTTTACATATCCTGCACATGTTTATTCAAATCCTGTAAATTAGATATGTACAGTGATAGGAATCATCATCAAAGGGGGGGGGGGGGGGGGTAATGAGATATACATTTGTTTAGATTCATCAGTTAAAGCAAATAATGTAAACATGGGGCTACTGAAGACTCCGCTGGAGATGCACATCAGGTAAGGACTCTCTTAGTAACAATGTAAGGTCACATCATGATGATAACAGGTTGCTGCCTGAGGGAACCATTTGCTGTCTTTTTGATGTCCTGGGAAATAACAATGCATGTCTCTGTAAAGACATGGTTCAGTCAGAATTATAATGGATTAAAAAACAGAGAACACTGTCCTGTCTGTAAAGAGATTCAGCTTTGAGGTAATTACAGGGGCGTAACTATAGGGGGTGCCAAGGTAGCAGTCCCACTGGGGCTCTGGGGCCTATGGGGGAACCAAGGCACATCTGCCTCACATAAGACCAGTGTTAAACCGAGCGCTCCGGGTCCCTGCTCCTCCCCGGAGCGCTCGCGGCGTTCCTCTCTCTGCAGCGCACCGGTCAGACCCGCTGACCGGGAGCGCTGCACTGACACTGCCGGCGGGGATGCGATTCGCATAGCGGGACGCGCCCGCTCGCGAATCGCTTCACAAGTCACTCACCTGTCCCGGCCCACGGCTGTCATGTCCTGGCGCGCGCGTCTCCGCTCCTTAGGGCACGCGCGTGCCAGCTCTCTAAGATTTAAAGGGCCAGTGCACCAATGATTGGTGCCTGGCCCAATCAGCCTAATTAGCTTCCACCTGCTCCCTGTGTATATTACCTCACTTCCCCTGCACTTCCTTGCCGGATCTTGTTGCCTTGTGCCAGTGAAAGCGTTTAGTGTTGTCCAAAGCCTGTGTTCCAGACCTTCTGCTATTCCTATTTGACTACGAACCTTGCCGCCTGCCCCGACCTTCTGCTACGTCTGACCTTGCCTCTCCCTAGTCCTTCTGTCCCACGCCTTCTCAGCAGTCAGCGAGGTTGAGCCGTTGCCGGTGGATACGACCTGGTTGCTACCTCCACAGCAAGACCATCCCGCTTTGCGGCGGGCTCTGGTGAATACCAGTAGCAACTTAGAACCGGTCCACCGACACGGTCCACGCCAATCCCTCGCTGACACAGAGGATCCACATCCAGCCTGCCGAATCGTAACAGTAGATCCGACCATGGATCCCGCTGAGGTGCCGCTGCCAAGTCTCGCTGACCTATCCACGGTGGTCGCTCAGCAATCGCAGCAAATCGCCCAACAAGGACAGCAGCTGTCGCAGTTGACCGCCACGTTACAGCAACTTCTGCCACTGCTACAGCAGCAACCATCTCCTCCGCCAGCTCCTGCACCTCCTCCGCAGCGAGTGGCCGCTCCTAGCCTCCGCTTGTCCCTGCCGGACAAATTTGATGGGGACTCTATACTCTGCCGTTGCTTTCTGTCTCAATGTTCCCTACATATGGAGATGTTGTCGGACCAATTTCCCACAGAACAGTCTAAGGTGGCGTTCGTAGTGAGTCTTCTGTCTGGAAAGGCCTTGTCTTGGGCCACACCGCTCTGGGACCGCAATGATCCTGCCACAGCTACAGTCCAGTCCTTCTTTGCTGAAGTCCGTAGTGTCTTCGAGGAACCAGCCCGAGCTTCTTCTGCCGAGACTGCCCTGCTGAACCTGGTCCAGGGTAATTCTTCAGTAGGCGAGTACGCCATCCGATCTCGTACTCTCGCTTCCGAATTATCTTGGAATAACGAGGCTCTCTGCGCGACCTTTAAAAAAAGGCCTATCCAGTAACATCAAGGATATGCTGGCCGCACAAGAGATTCCTGCCAACCTGCAAGAACTTATCCATTTGGCCACCCGCATTGACATGCATTTTTCTGAGAGACACCAGGAGCTCCGCCAGGAAAGAGACCTTGATCTCTGGGCACCTCTCTCACAGTATCCTTTGCAATCTACCCCTGTGCCTCCCGCCGAGTAGGCTATGCAAGTGGATCGGTCTCGCCTGACCCATGAAGAGAGGACTCGCCGTAGGGATAAAAATTTATGTCTGTACTGCGCCAGTACCGAACATTTCTTGGTGGATTGCCCTATTCGTCCTCCACGTCTGGGAAACGCACGCACCCAGCTCACGTGGGTGTGGCGTCTCTTGGTACAAAGTCTGCTTCTCCACGTCTCACTGTGCCCGTGTGGATTTCTCCTTCTGCCAACTCCTCCTTCTCAGCCGTGGCCTGCTTGGACTCTGGTGCTTCTGGAAATTTTATTCTGGACTCTTTGGTGAATAAGTTCTGCATCCCGGTGACCCGTCTCGTCAAGCCGCTCTACATTTCTTCGGTCAACGGAGTGAAGTTGGACTGTACTGTGCGTTACCGCACAGAACCCCTCTTAATGTGCATTGGACCCCATCACGAAAAGATTAAATTGTTCGTCCTTCCCAACTGTACCTCTGAAGTCCTCCTCGGTCTGCCATGGCTCCAGCATCATTCTCCCACCCTTGACTGGACCACCGGGGAGATCAAGAATTGGGGCCCTGCTTGCCGCAAGAAATGCCTCACGTCTGCTCCCAGTCCCGTCAGGCAAGCCTCAGTGCCTCCTCCTACACCTGGTCTCCCCAAGGCCTATCTGGACTATGCTTTGCCTCCTCATAGCCCCCGTCCTGGTAACACACTGCCCCGTGCCAAGCTTCACCCTCTGCCCTCCCTCCCCATTCCCACTCCTGCTGAACTGCCTGCCTTTGATGAGGAAACCCTACAATCGCTCCCAGTGTCCTCGTCCCACGTGAAGCAATTACCGGACAAAAAAAGGGGGAGACCTAAGGGGGGGGTACTGTTACACCGAGAGCTCCGGGTCCCTGCTCCTCCCCGGAGCGCTCGCGGCGTTCCTCTCTCTGCAGCACCCCAGTCAGACCCGCTGAGCGGGATCGCTGCACTGACACTGCCGGCGGGGATGCGATTCGCATAGCGGGACGTGCCCGCTCGCGAATCGCATCCCAAGTCACTCACCTGTCCCGGCCCCCGGCTGTCATGTCCTGGCTCTCTAAGATTTAAAGGGCCAGTGCACCAATGATTGGTGCCTGGCCCAATCAGCCTAATTAGCTTCCACCTGCTCCCTGTGTATATTACCTCACTTTCCCTGCACTTCCTTGCCGGATCTTGTTGCCTTGTGCCAGTGAAAGCGTTTAGTGTTGTCCAAAGCCTGTGTTCCAGACCTTCTGCTATTCCTATTTGACTATGAACCTTGCCGCCTGCCCTGACCTTCTGCTACGTCTGACCTTGCCTCTGCCTAGTCCTTCTGTCCCACGCCTTTTCAGCAATCAGCGAGGTTGAGCCGTTGCCGGTGGATACGGCCTGGTTGCTACCGCCGCAGCAAGACCATCCCGCTTTGCGGCGGGCTCTGGTGAATACCAGTAGCAACTTAGAACCGGTCCACCGACACGGTCCACGCCAATCCCTCGCTGACACAGAGGATTCACATCCAGCTTGCCGAATCGTAACAACCAATATTATAAATGGCACATGTTGCAGTTTTTGCATTGGGCCCAGAATCTACAAGTTATGCCTCCCTACCTACAAATAGAATGCACTCATTGACAATAAAATAATGCACAAGAAGAGTTTGTTAGAATCAAATGAACCATTATGTGTGTGAATGTAATGATATAATATGTAAGTAATTATATTATTAGAGCAAAAAGGTAAGTTTATTGGGGGAAAACTATACATTTGAAAGGAGTCTCTAATACCCTGCGGGGTCACCTCTAGACTAGATATAAGATGAGATACAGTTGGGCATCGAGGCATACAGGTTCTGTATTGGATCCTGTGGCCCATTGGCCCACAGATGTTGCAGCTGGGCCTTTAGATCCTGAACCCTCATACCGGGTCCCTTTAATACTCGACTGGGGATAAATCTGGTGACCGTGTTACAGTGTTACAAACTGGCAGAGACATCCCTGGGAAACCCTTGTGTATCCTGCAAAATAGTTCCAATTGGAAGCCCTGCCCCGAAAGGCGACACACATTGCCGCAGGATGCCCTGCACATATAGCTAAGCTGTTAGTTGGCCACCTAGTGGTGCAATGAGGGTATGAGGGACACTATCGAATGTGCTGGCCACACACCAGCAGTTGGGGCAGTGTGTCACTCCATAGCAAAAGCAGCATTAAAGCGCTCACCGCAATGTCTGTATACTGGAGCCTGACTATCATTGGATTCCAAACAGAACCTAAATCTGTATCTGTCTAAGTGGCAACAGTGGCTGGTTGTAAATGACAGGACATGTAATAGGCATGTGACACCAAATTTCCTTCTGCTTGGATATGCTACGAGCATAGGGGTGCATAATGAAGGTGCCACCTGTGTCTGGTGGGCAAGGAAACTGAGAGCTGTGGATCATATGGTGTGTATATGATTTATGTGTATAGCTGCGGGAAGATAAGCAATCTGCTGGCATTATTATATAGAGGGGCAGTTTGATGGCACTGTTGTGAGATGGCACTTTGCGGGCATTCTTGTTTGCAGCATTTTTATATAATAGCATATTTGCTTGGTTTACATACCAATTCTAGTCAAACATAAGGGAACTGGTCGCAGTATTTGGAGGCATACCTTGTATTCCGACATATACCACAAACACAGGGTATGATCAGATTTGAGTAGAGACAAGTGAATTTTGGAAAAATTCGATTCGGCTGATTCGACAAATTTTTTGAAAATATTCGATTTGAACCGAATAAATTCACGACAAAGTGATATAATAAAGTGTGTGTGTTTTTAACTTTTTTCACTTTTTTTAAAATTTTTTAGGTAGTACTACTACTCCTAGCATTGAACAGACTGTCCCATGATAGGATTAGTAGTACCTGTACTAATAGACAGATCGCCCCGGGGTCTGACACCCATTGCGATCCTCCTATATAATGTATAGATGTGGACGGTCGGCCACTCTTCTGCGCGATCCTGCACTATGTTCTTCGCATCACAGATTCATATTTCCCGCAGAGAGCTGTGATTGGCCAGATGATTCACCCCAATCACAACTCTCTGTGGGAAATATGAATAATAATCATGAATCATGAATAATAGGTATATATATACGGCAGTGCAGGGGACCAGAGAAGAGCGGCCATGCCCCGCATCTATACATTATACAGGACGATCGCAGTGGGTGTCAGGGGTGACACCCGCAGTGATATTTCCTTTACTGCAGGTACTACTGCTCCCAATATGGAGCACACTCAGCTCCATACTGGGAGCTGTAGTATCTTCATTAATAGACAGATCGCAGCGGGTGTCACTTCTGACACCGGTTGCGATCTGTCTATTAATGCAGGTGTGCTCCATGTTGGGAGCAGTAGTACCTGCAGTTAAAGCGCAACTGTCATGAATTTTAACCCCCATAAACTAGCCCTAGGATGACAAATTTGTTAGAAATTACAGTTCAAGTATATCTTTTGTTGCTTTCTAGCAGCTTTAATCGGGCTATAACCCCTGTATGTCAGTGCTGGGACCGCTGTGTGATTGACACACGGGTCCCAGTGTATAGACCCCTTATTCTTCTTAAGACAGGAGAATGGGCGGCCGGCTCATTCCTCTACTGCATTATGCCACGCATAGGGCCTTAGGGACCGAGCGCTTGCTGTGGCCGCCCGCATCTCATCACTGCTGGACACAGGAGAACGGGCCATAACAGTTGCGCTTTAACCCCTTCATGACCCAGCCCATTTTCACCTTCATGACCTGGGCATTTTTTGAAAATCTGACCACTGTCACTTTAAACATTAATAACTTTGGAATGCTTTTACTTATCATTCTGATTCCGAGATTGTTTTTTCGTGACATATTCTACTTTATGTTATTGGTAAAATTTCACTGATATTTGCATCCTTTCTTGGTAAAAAACCTAAAAATTTCATGAAAATTTTGAAAATTTAGCATTTTTCTAACTTTGAAAGTCTCTGCTTGAAAGGAAAATGGATATTCCAAATAAATGACATATTGATTCACATATACAATATGTCTACTTTGTGTTTGCATAAAACAATTGACAAGTTTTTACTTTTGGAAGACACCAGAGGGCTTCAAAGTTCCGCAGCAATTTTCCAATTTTTCTCAAGATTTTCAAAATCGTAATTTTTCAGGGCCCAGTTCAGGTTGGAAGTGGATTTTAAGGGTCTTCATATTAGACATACCCCATAAATGACCCCATTATAAAAACTGCACCCCACAAAGTATTCAAAATGACATTCAGTAAGTGTTTTAACCCTTTAGGTGTTTCACAGGAATAGCAGCAAACTGAAGGAGAAAATTCGAAATCTTCATTTTTTACACTCGCATTTTCTTGTAGACCCAATTTTTTAATTTTTACAAGGGGTAAAAGGAGAGAAATCACCCTAAAATTTGTAACCCAATTTCTCTCGAGTAAGGAAATACCTCATATGCGTATGTAAAGTGTTCGGCGGGCGCAGTAGAGGGCTCAGAAGGGAAGGAGCCACAATGGGATTTTGGAGAGTGAGTTTTTCTGAAAGGGTTTTTGGAGGGCATGTCCCATTTAGGAAGCCCCTATGGTGCCAGAACAGTGGACCCCCCCCCCCCACATGTGACCCCATTTTGGAAACTATACCCCTCATGGAATTTAATAAGGGGTGCAGTGAGCATTTACTTCCCACTGGCGTTTGACAGATATTTGAAACAGTGGACTGTGCAAATCAAAAATTTTATTTTTCATTTTCACAGACCACTGTTCCAAAAATCTGTCATACACCAGTGGGGTGTAAATGATCACTGCACCCCTTATTAAATTCCGTGAGGGGTGTAGTTTCCAAAATGGGGTCACAAATGGATATTTATTGTTTTGCGTTTGTCAGAACTGCTGTAACAATCAGCCACCCCTGTGCAAATCGCCTCAAATGTACATGGCGCACTCTCCCTTCTGGGCCTTGTTGTGCGCCCCCAGAGCACTTTGCGCCCACATATGGGGTATCTCCGTAGTCGGGAGAAATTGCGTTACAAATTTTGGGGGTCTTTTTTTCCCTTTTACCTCTTGTGAAAATGAAAAGTATAGGGCAACACCAGCATGTCAGTGTAAAAAAATTATTTTTTTACACTAACATGCTGGTGTAGACCCCAACTTCACCTTTTCATAAGGGGTTAAAGAAGAAAAAGCCCCCCAAAATTTGTAAGGCAATTTCTCTCGAGTACAGCGATACCCCATATGTGTTGCCCTGAAATACGACAGGGCTCCAAAGTGAGAGAGCACCATGCGCATTTGAGGCCTGAATTAGGGATTTGCATAGGGGTATTCTATGCCAATGATTCCCAAACAGGGTGCCTCCAGCTGTTGCAAAACTCCCAGCATGCCTGGACAGTCAATGGCTGTCCGGCAATACTGGGAGTTATTATTTTGCAACAGCTGGAGGCTCCGTTTTGGAAACAGTAGCGTACCAGACGTTTTTCATTTTTGGGGGGGAGGGGGGCTGTGTAGGGGTATGTGTATATGTAGTGTTTTTTACTTTTTATTTTAGGTTAGTGTTAGTGTAGTGTAGTGTTTTTAGGGTACAGTCACATGGGCAGAGGTTCACAGCAAGTTTGCCGCTGGAAGTTTGAGCTGCAGCGCAAAATTTGCGCCATCTCAAACTTGCAGCACTCACTGTAAACCTCCGCCCATGTGAGTGTACCCTGTACATTCACATTGGGGGGGGGGGGGGGCAAACATCCAGCTGTTGCAAACTCCGAGCATGCCCTTTGGCTGTCCGTGCATGCTGGGAGTTGTAGTTTTGCAACAGCTGGAGGAACGCTGGTTTGGAAACACTAAGTTAAGTAATAAACTTTCAAGTGTTTTGCAACCAAACTTAGTGTTTCCAAACAAGTGTGCCTCCAGCTGTTGCAAAACTACAACTCCCAGCATGCATGGTCTGTCAGTGCATGCTGGGAGTTATAGTTTTGCAACAATTGCAACAGCTGGAGGCACTGAGGTAGGAAACGGACAATGTTTCCCAACTAGTGTGCCTCCAGTTGTTGCAAAACTACATCTCCCAGCATGCCCAGACTGCCCAGGCATGCTGGAAGTTGTAGTTCGGCAATATCTGAAGGATCAGATGTTGCCGAACTACAACTTCCAGCATGCTTGGGCAGTCTGGGCATGCTGGGAGTTGTAGTTTTGCAACATCTGGAGGTCCACAGTTTGGAGACCACTGTATAATGGTCTCCAATCTGTGCTCTTCCAGATGTTAGAGAACTACAGCTCCCAGCATGCCTGGACAGACTGAGCATGCTGAGATTTGTAGTTTTGCAACATCTGGAAGAGCACAGATTGGAGACCATTATACAGTGGTCTCCAAACTGTGGACCTCCAGATGTTGCAAAACTACAACTCCCAGCATGCCCAGAAAGCCAAAGGCTGTCTGGGCATGCTGGGAGTTGCAGTTTTGAAACTCTCAGAGGCAGCAGTGAGATCGCTTTACGGCGATCTCACTGCTGCCAATGAAGATGTCGCACTGCTGCCGGAAACTCACCTCCGGGACGCAGCGCAGCCAGGACCGCATGGAGGACGCCGGGACCGCTCGGGACACCGCTCGGATAGGTAAGTGACGCAGGGGGACGGGTCAGGGACACTTAGCAGAGCGGTGTGTGTCCCGATCCCCGTGATCGGGACTCACACACCGCGCTGCTAAGTATTTTCATAGCGAAACACTGCTATCAGCTAGTCAGATTTGACCAGCTGATAGCAGCGATCGCTGGGGGGTGGGGGATGAAACCCCCCGTGGTCGCACGGTAAGATGGCTGGCTGTCAGTGATAGCCACCATCTTTCCGGGCGCTGCGGGATGCCGCGAGTAGCGGCAGTAATGTTCATGACGTACCTGTATGTCATGGGTCGGGAACACCTTGCCACCCATGACGTACAGGTATGTCATAGGTCGGGAAGGGGTTAAGGGAAAATCGCCCGGGTGTCACTTCTGCTGCGATCCTCCTGTATAATGAGTAGATGCGGCCGGCCGCTCTTTTATGGTCCCCTGCACTGATGTATATATACACCTATTCATATTTCCCACAGAGAGTTGTGATTGGCTGGAACCATCTGGCCATTCACAGCCCCTTTCTCCATTTTTATTATTGTCGGCTACATTTTTAGGTCCCTGCCGCCCACATAAATTGCTCCCTGTTTAAAAATTCATAAAAATGTTGTTATAGAAAATAAACATTTTGATAAATGCATTTTTTTTACTGCAAAAACTCAGTAGAATCTTAATCTTAAAGTAATAACAAAATGTAGTGAATAAAGAAATTCATTATTTCGAATGGAGTGGAAATTCGGATTCGGTCAGAATCAAATTTTCCATGAAATTCGGAACGTATTCGGATTCGACCAATTTGATTCGTTCATCTCTAGATGAGCTTCAATTATTTAAATTAAGCAATGCTTGTCAAAATATAGCCATGTGGTTATAGAGACTAGAATATAGTGATTGAGGAAATATAGTTCGACCGAAGGCTGTCCGGGCATGCAGGAGGTTGCAGTTTTGCAACAGCTGAAGGCACACTGTTTGGAAAACACAGAATTAGACTATATTAAAAAGGAGTTTGTGTAAAACTACAACTCCCGAAGACTGTTCGGGTATGCTGGGGGTTGTAGTTTTGCAACAGCTGGAGGCACCCTGTTTGGAAAACATTGAATTAGACTATATTAACAAGGAGTTTGTACCATGCATCACTTTCAAGTTTCTGCTCCAATTGTTTTAGTCTTCCATCAAAATCCAAATGTACGTCAGAATATTCCATCTCTTTTTCCAGATCCACATCAAAATCACGCAACGCAAGGCCACATGTTGGCTATGTTTTTTTTTTTTTTTTTTTCCCCCAAAACATTGCTTTGTATTGCCTGATTTTGATCTGGAAAAAAAGATGGAATTTTCTCTGCTCTGGTGCCTTGAACTCCTTGGAAATTATAGTTACACTATAGTCATAAAAAGGGTGATATAATGCCTGCAATACATCAGGTTAACATGCAATATGACTGTAGTGTAGATTCACGATACACTGGGTTAGATGACTTTTTATATAGGTCTAAACAGGAGCTGTAGACTTATAGACAATGTTAAATTGTGGGGGATTTTTGGTTGGTTGTTTTTTATTTATTTATTTACTGAAAATACTTGTAAGGTGGTTATTACCTGTGTTCACAAAAAGTATTTTGGGGAGTTTTTTTTTTTTTTTTTTTAATGTGAAACTGTTTTATAGTTTATATATGGGTCAAAATGAGTTGTTGTTTTCTTGGGGGATTTTTTATTTATTTTTTTAGTTAAACATGGGTCCAAAAAAAGTTTTTTCTTTAAATATTTAGTTTTTAAAAACTGCTGGTAATTGCCATTCTGTAAAGTTTTATGACTGCAATTTTATTAAATCCTTTATATCCCAAAATAAAGTCCTCTTTTTTTGGCCCAAAAATATGTCTGGTTTCAAACCTGCATCATAAATGGCATTTGCTGTAGTAAGAATACAAGAAGAGAGCTGTTTCAAAGAACAGTTCAAAAGCCAGTCCAAATGCAAAAAAAAAAGGCTCAACAACTGTCTAAAACTTTGTTATTTTTTGCCTTAATACATTGGGAGAAATTTTCAAAGCTGTTTTCTAAAAAAAAAAGTGGTGCACAGTCAATTACGCTGCTGTCCTCCATTAACTTTTTAGATGCTGCAATCAATGACGATCACAGCATTTAAAAGTTAAAATTACAGTCGCTGGTGTGTTTTGAGGTCTGATAGGGACCTCTTCTGTGCGGTGTGGTGGACCTCACCAGCTAAATTGCCTCAGTGCTTCAGCCAGACTGTACAAGTAGAGCGCCAATATTACGCCATTGCATATCACTGAACAGTACAAGTAACTGAAATATTGCTTATAATAGTCTCCTATGGGGACTTAAAATGTGGATATAGAATAGTAAAAAAAAAATGGGGGGGGGGGAGACATTATGGTAAAATGAGCGATGTTTTATGCTGGGCCAATTTTATTTTGGAATGAAAAGTCCACATATGGTTCTATATATGAAAAACTGAAAGCATTACGGCTTTTAAAAGGCAAGGAGGAAAATATGAAAAATGTGCTGTGTCCTCAAGGTGTTAACAACAATGTTTATTTATTTTATTTTTTTAAAGGTGTACTCTGTTGGAAAAATTTTTTTTTTTAAATCAACTGGTTCCAGATTTGTAAATAACTTCTATTTAAAAATCGTAATCCTTCCAGTACTTATTAGCTGCTGTATTCTCTAAAGTTCTTTTCTTTTTTGAATTTCTTTTCATTCGGACTACACTGCTCTCTGCTGACACCTCTGCCCATGTCAAGAACTGTCCAGAGCAGAGGTTTGCTATGGGGATTTGCTTGTACTCTGAACATTTCCTGATATGGACAGAGGTGTCAGCAGAGAGCGCTGTGGACAGACAGAAAAGAAATTCAAAAAGAAAAGAACTTCCTCTGTAGCATACAGCAGCTGATAAAAACTGAAAGGGTTAAGATTTTTTAATAGAAGTCATTTACTAATCTATTTAACTTTCTGAAGCCAGTTGATATGAAAAAAAAAAAATCCTATAGAGCCCATTGAAATAAAACTGTTGTATAAAAAATTACCACAAGGTGGCAGTGCAGGGCACAGATTTTACATGTAATAGCTCTGGCTTTTCTCGATTCCTGCTGAATTAGCAACAAAAGAATGAGGTCACTGTATATTATAGTGCAAAGTCCACAAGGTAGTAGGTCGGCACTGTAGAAGGTGGTGCTAGTGGATAGAAGTATAGTAGATAAAAGAATAATTCTTGGAACTCAAAAGATTCTCTTAGAACTAAAAGTAGCTTTTATTCCAGCATCAGGCAGTATTACAGCAATAACGCTTTGGCTAAGTAGCCTTTCTTAACCACTTGTCAAACAATAGAAAGACGCAACTTATAAGCATCAGTCCAACAATAGGTGCTTAACCCCACCAGGACACAGGGCGTACAGGCACACCCTGGTGTCCTGGAACTTAAGGACCCAGAACGTACCTGTACGCTCTGGACGTTTTCATTCACCGCTAGTTCAGCAGACATCCCGTGCCAACGCCTGCGGGGGTCCTGAAACCCCCCATGACGGCAATCGCTGCAAATAGCCGGTCAATTCAGACCAGTGATTTGTGGTGATTCTGGGTCAATCTGGTCCCCGGTGACCTGGAAAAATAGGATGATTGGTGCTGTCCGAGATAGCACCAATCACCCTTTACCAGCAGGAGTGAGGTGCACTGGTGCCACCTCACGATCGTCCTGATTCCTCGGCCGATATCGGCCAACTAATCAGGACACCTGCTGGGGATGTCACTAACCGCACCCGCTCCGCCCCTAGTCTGGAGGGTGAAAGCGGGTGCTGGGAGTGGACACCGGCAGCTGTGGCCCCCGATCCCCGGTGTCTGTGGAGGGATCGGCGCCCCAGGACCAGCGGCGGCCGTGGCAGACAGGAGGATCCAGCGAGGGAGCACAGCAGCAGGAGGTAAGGGCTGTGCCTCCTGCTATTACTTAACAACAACTCCCAGCATGCACAAAAGGGCATGCTGAGAGTTGTAGTTATGCAACAGCAGGAGGCACACCACTACAACTCCAAGCATGCCCTTTGGCTTTCTGTGCATTCTGGGAGTTGTAGCTATGCAACAGCCACTGTTGCATAGCTACAACTCCCAGCATTCACAGAAAACAAAAAGACATGCTGGGTGTTGTAGTGGTGTGCCTCCAGCTGTTGCATAACTACAACTCCCAGCATGCCCTTCAGCAGTCAATGCATGCTGGGAGTTGTAGTTTTGCTAAAGCTGGAGGAAAGGGAAGGCTGGAGGTGCGGGAACACTAAGTTAGTCTGTTACCTAACTCCATGTTTCCCAACTAGTGTGCCTCCAGCTGTTGCATAACTACAACTCCCAGAATGCACAGACAGCCAAAGGTCATGCTGGAAGTTGTGGTGGTGTGCCTCCAGCTGTTGCTTAACTACAACTCCCAGCATGCCATTCGGCAGTCAGTGCATGCTGGGAGTTGTAGTTAAGCAACTGCTGGAGGCACACTAGTTGGAAAACACAGAGTTATGTAACAGACTAACTTAGTGTTTCCACACCAGTGTGCCTCCAGCTGATGCAAAACTACAACTCCCAGGCATGTAGGGTATGTCAATGCAGCTGGAGGTTTACACTCCCAACAGGAAACTCTCTGTGAGCCCCCGCCCATGTGAATGTACCCTAAAATCTCTACACTTCACTAAAACAAAATAAAGGGTAAAACACTACATACACAAACCCTTACACTGCCCCCCCCCCCCCCTATAAAATTAATTACTGTCTTGTACGGCACTGTTTCTAAAACGGAGCCTCCAGCTGTTGCAGTCCTAGTATTGCTGGACAGACATTTTGCAACAGCTGGAGGCACCCTGTATGGGAAACACTGCTGTAGGGTATTTTTTTTTAGGAGGCAAACACCATGCCTGCATCTGGGTCCGCATGGCGCTCTCGTATTTCAAGTCAACAGTTTAGGGCCACATATTGGGTATTTTCGGACTCGGGAGAAATTGCGCCATAAATTTTGGGGTGCTTTTTCTCCTTTTACCCCTTATGAAAAGGAAAAGTTGGGGGCTACACCAGCATGTAAGTGTAAAAAAAAAATTTTTTTTTACACTAACACGCTTGTGTTGCCCCCAACTTTTCATTTTCACAGGAGGTAAAAGGAGAGAAAAAAAATGTAATGCAATTTCTCCTGAGTACAGAAATACCCCATATGTGGAAGTAAAGTGCTGTGCGGGCACACAACAGGGCTCAGGAATGAGAGCGCACTCTGTACATTTGAGGCCTAAATTGGCTATTTGCACAGGGGTTCTGACATAAACGCAAAAAAAATACCCACGAACATGTGACCCTATTTTGGAAACTAAACCCCTCAAGTAACGTATTATAGGGTACAGTGAGCCTCAGCACAAGTGTTTGACAAATTTTTGTTAAAGTATAACATGAAAATGAAAAATCAGATTTTTTTCTCTAAAATGCTGCTGTTACCCCAAGAACAGTGGAACCACCCCACATGTGACCCCATTTAGCATCTACACCCCACTGGTGTCCGACAGATTTTTTGAACAGTGTTACGTGAAACTGAAACATGTAGTTTTTCATTTGCACAGCCCACTGCACAAAAGATCTGTCAAACGCCAGTGGGGTGTAAATGCTTACTGCACCCCTTATTACATTCCATAAAGTAGACAAATTTTATATGTGAATCAATATATAACTAAGAAAGCTTCAAAGTTAGAAAAATACAGAATTTTCAAATTTTTCTTGAAATGTTGGACGTTTTTCACCAAGAAATGATGCAAGTATTGATGAAGATTTACCACTAACATAAAGTAGAATATGTCACGAAAAAACAATCTTGGAATAAAAATGTATAAGTAAAAGGATCCCAGAGTTATTAATGCATAAAGTGACAGTGGTCAGATTAGCAAAAAAATGCTTAACCCCTAAATGACCACGGACGTAAATGTACGTCTTGCTGCGGAGGTACTTAGCACACGAGGACTTACATTTACGTCCTGTGTATAACCGTGAGTATTGGATCGGCGTTCGCGTCATACACTGAAGGTCCCAGCTGCTATCATCAGCCTGGGACCCGCCGGTAATGCCTGACATCCGTGATCATGTGGATGTCCGTCATTAACCCCTCAGATGACGTGATCAATACAGAACACGGCATCTGCGGCAATGCGCATGTTAAAATAGATGATCGGATCGCCTGCAGCGATGCCGCCGGAATCCGATCATCTGTAATGGCGGCCGGAGGTCTCCTCACCTGCCTCCAGCCGTTTCCTGGGGTCTTCTACTCTGGTCTGAGATCGAGCAGACCAGAGCAGGAGACTGATCAGTGCTATGTCCTATGCATAGCACTGAACAGTATTATCAATCAACTGATTGCTATTGATAGTCCCCTATGGGGACATAAAAAGTGTAAATAAAAAAGTTGAAAAATGTAAAAAAGAAAAATCCCCTCCGCCAATACGCCAATAAAAAAAGAAAATTGTTCCTTTTTCAAATTTTCCCACCAAAAAGCAAATATAATTTTTTTTTCTAAACATATTTGGTATCGCCACATGCATAAATGCCCGAACTATCAAAATATAATGTTAATGATCCCATACAGGGAACGGCGTAAACATAAAAAAAATTTAAAAAGTCCAAAAATGCTACTTTTTTGTTACATTTTATAAAAAAATTATAATAAAAAGTGATCTAAAAGTTTATATATGCAAATGTGGTATCAATAAAAAGTACAGATGACGGCACAAAAAAGGAGCCCTCATACCGCCCTATATACAGAAAAATGATTAAAAAAAAGTTATAGGTGGTCAAAATAGGGCGATTTTATATTACTGATTTTGTACAAAAAGTTTGAGATTTTTTTAAGCGGTACAAAAATAGAAATGTATCTAAAATATGTATCTAAAATTGTGGTTTTCATTTAAATTTCCTCCCTAAAAAATTAATTCTAATAATAATTAGCCACGCAAAAAGCAAGCACTTTTATGGGTCTGTAGATGGAAATTTGAAAGAGTTATGTATTTTAGGAGGAAGAAACGAAGATGCTAAAATAAAATTGGCCTGGTCCTTAACCCCTTAAGGACCAAGCCCATTTTAACCTTAAGGACCAGGCCAATTTTATTTTTGCGTTTTTGTTTTTTCCTCCTCACCTTCTAAAATCCATAACTCTTTTATATTTCCATCTTCAGACCCATATAAGGACTTGTTTTTTGCGTGACCAATTGTACTTTGTAATGAAACCTCTCATTTTACCATAAAATTTATGGCAAACCAAAAAAACATTTTTTTAGGGAGGAAATTTTTATGAAAACCAAAATTTTGCATATTTTGGAGGGTTTTGTTTTCACACTGTACACTTTACGGTAAAAATGACATGTGTTCTTTATTCTGTGGGTCAATACGATTAAAATGATACCCATGGCTATATACTTTTATATTTTTGTACCGCTTAAAAAAAATCTAAAACTTTTTGTACAAAATCAGTAATATAAAATTGCCCTATTTTGACCACCTATAACTTTTTCATTTTTCACATCTGCATAAATAAAAAAATGGACAATTTTAATTTTTATTGGGAAAGGGGATTTTTCCATTTTTTTTTACTTTTTATTTTTAAATTTTTCAACTTTTTTTTTTTTTTACACTTTTTATTTCCCCATAGGGGACTATCTATAGCAACCATTTGATTGCTAATACTGTTCAGTGCTTTGCATAGGATATAGCACCAATCAGTATTATTATTCCGGGAGACCGCCGGAGCCAGGTGAGGGGACCTTCGGCCGACATGCTGGATGATCGGATCGCCGCGGCAGCGCTGCGGGCGATCCGATCATCCATTTAAAGTACCGCACTGCTGCAGATGCCGTGATCTGAATTGATCACGGCATCTGAGGGGTTAATGGCGGACATCCGCACGATCGCAGATGTCCGCCATTACTTGCAGGTCCCCTGCTGCTGCTAGCAGCCAGAACCTGCCGTGTATGGCGCGAGCACCGTTCCGATGCTCGCGGTCATACACAGAACGTAAATATACATTCTGGTGAGCGAAGTCCCGCCAAACCAGGACGTACATTTACGTCCGTGGTAGTTAAGGGGTTAAAGGGGTACTCCCGTGGAAAACATTTTTTTTTTTTTTATCATCCGGTGCCAGAAAGTTAAACAGATTTGTAAATTACTTCTATTAAAAAATCTTTACCTATCCAGTACTTTTTAGCAGCTGTATACTACAGAGGAAATTATTTTCTTTTTGAATTTATTTTTTGTCTTGTCCACAATGCTCTCTGCTGACACCTGATGCCCGTATCAGGAACTGTCCAGAGCAGGAAAAAATCCTCATTGCAAACCTATGCTGCTCTGGACAATTCCTGACACGGACAGAGGTGTCAGCAGAGAGCACTGTGGACAAGACAGAAAATACATTGTTACAGCGTGCGCTCTGGCCACTTCCCCTGGCCGTGAGCGCACTGTTCCCCTCTCCCCTGCTGCCAGCGGGGCTGGGATTCGCATTGCGGGATGCGCCCGCATGCGAATCCCAGCCCGTCACTTACTACACTCCTCTGCTGCTTCTTCCTCCGCCTCTCAGCTGCGGCGCACGGGTGCCCATCTCCTAGGGCGCGCGCGCCATAGCTCTGAAATTTAAAGGGCCGGTACGCCCATAATTATGTGAAACACCTGACACTACATTATAAAGTCCCTGCACCTCCCACACTTCCCTGCCGGATCTTCAGTGCCATTTGCATGAGATTAAGCGTACCATACTGTCTGTTTGCCTTGCTCATGTTCTGACCCTTCTGCTACGTTATTTGAGTCCGCAAAAAAATCATTGTGAGACAAAATTGGGAAAAAAACGCCATTTTGTAATTTTGGGGGGCTCCTGTTTCTACACCTTACATTTTTTGGTAAAAATGAGACCTTCTCTTTATTCTCTAGGTCCATACAGTTAAAATGATACCATACTTTTATAGGTTTGATTTTGTCATACTTCTGAAAAAAAAATCATAACTACATGCAGGAAAATTTATATGTTTAAAATTGTCATATTCTGACCTCTATAACTTTTTTATTTTTCTGCGTATGGGGTGGTATGAGGGCTAATTTTTTGCGCCGTGATCTGAAATTTGTAGCGGTCCCAATTTTGTAGTGATCAGACTTTTTGATCGCTTTTATTCATTTTTTCATGATATAAAAAGTGACCAGAAATACGCTATTTTGGACTTTAGGATTTTTTTGTGCATACACCATTAACCGTGCGGTTTAATTAATGATATATTTTTATAACTCGGACATTTCCGCACACGGCAATACCACATATGTTTACTTTTTTTACACAGTTTTTTAAATGGGAAAAAGGGGGTGATTCAAACTTTTATTGAGGAAGGGGTTAAATGATCTTTATTCACTTTTTTTTTTTCACTTTTTTTCTGCAATGTTATAGCTCCATATAGCTCCAGTCATAGGGGGCTATAACACTGAAGACACTGATCTTTTACATTGATCAATGGTTTCTCAGAGGAAACCATTGATCAATGATTCTGCCGCTTGACTGTTCATGCCTGGATCTCAGGCACTGAGCAATCATTCGGCGATCACCAAGAGGGAAGGTAAGAGGCCCTCCAGCTATGTCACAGCTGTTCGGGATGCCACGATTTCACCTCGGACATCCCGAACAGCCCCCTGAGCTAACCGCCGTGGCCCTGCATTATAGAACGGGAGTGGACTCAGGGCGTACAGGTACGCCCATGGTCCTTAACAGGTTAAAGGGGTAGTCCAGTGCTGAAAAACGTATCCCCTATCCTAAGGACATGGGATGAATTTAAGATCGCAGGAGGTCTGACCGCTGGGGCGCCCCGCATTCTCCTGCACAGGGCCCCGGCTCGCTGGCCAGATAGCGGGTGTCGACCACAGCATGAAGTGGCGGCCGACATGCCCCTACAATACATCACTATGGCAGAGCCGTAGATTGCTGAAGGCAGAGCTTTGGCTTTGCCATAGAGTTGTATTGAGGGGGAGTGTCAGCCGCCTCTTCATGCGGTAGTCAACACACCCCATTCCCGCGGGCTGCCGTGGACCCGTACAGGAGATAGGATAGGGGATACGTTTTTCATCACTGGATATCTCCTTTAAGGTCAAAATGGGCTTGGTTCTAAAGGGGTTAAAGTCACTATGGGCTTGGTCCTTAAAGGTAACTTAGCAACCAATTTAAACAAACAATGTCAATAAACACACGTGGAAGAACTTGCATGAAGTTAAGATCAAATAGCTGCGAGTTCTAAGTAGTATCTATCATCTCAAGTCAGCCTCTAAAGAAAATGAAATAAAGTTATAATTCACATAACCGGTAGTAATCACATTATATACACATATCTGCGATTCAGACAGTGTGGCTCAAGGGTAAACAACTTATGTATCCATACATATCATTTTTTAATATCACCACCTCATCTTGGGGGAAGGACTTCATTAGGGATGAGCAAATCAAATCTGACAAATCTGAATTTGTTACATATTTCAGGAAAAAAATTGATTTGCAACTAATGCGAATATCGCCACGATCCTATCACGCAAATCACTTCATGAAACTCCATTTAGTGCGGTCAAGGCTCCAGGGTATCTAAAATGGCGGATCCACATGTGAGGACATGGGGCAAAGAATCCTGGGAAGGCGGGAACAAGGGTAGGCGGGATGACCCAGAATCACATGCAGGATGCAGCTTATCAGCAGCAAGTCACCCTTGTGATGTCACAGCCCTATATAATCGGCAGCCATATTGCAGCCAGTCACTTCAACCTTTCACTGCAGAGAGATAGATAGGGACAGACAGTGCTGCGTTTTGTACAGAAAAGCCTTTTCAAGCAGCGATTCACCTCCTAGTCAAGTCAGCATTCTGTTGCACAGAGAGAGGTAAAGAGGGCAGTGTGTGTTTCACAGAAAAGCATTCTTACTGCAGCAATTTACCTCCCAGTCACTGTCTTCAGTGTTTTATTCTAGAGAGGAGTGTGTTGCACGAAAAAACAGCAGCAATTCAGCTCAAGCACAAATCCTGCCTAGAAGCACTGATAGGGAAGGGAGTGAGATTGAAAGAGAAAGTGCAATTTTGGGTGTAGTACACAGCGACTGTTTGCAGCAGCACTGTTGTGTACTGCTGGTGTTGTGCACAAATACTGTTTTAAGCGTACTGCCTTTTTCTCCCCTCAAAAGTGCATAGCACATATGTACATCTAAGTGGTGTACTATTTTGTTCCTGTTAAAGTCTAAAGGGCCTAGATACTGTGAAAGGCCAAGCAAAAGTACTCTCAAGCTGGTGTTGTACACAAATACTTTTTTAAGTGTACTGTAGCGCATTTTTTTGCCCTCATAAGTGCATACCACATATGTATATATAAGTGGTGTACTATTTTGTTCCTGTTAAAGTCTCAAGGGCCTAGTTACTGTAAAAGGCCAGCCAAAAGTACACACCTGCTGCTGTTCTAGACAAGTACTGTTTTAAGCGAAGCTTATTGTACTCCCCTCATATACGCACTAAGTATGTCAGGCAGAGAAGTGCCAGGACATGCACATAGAAAAGGCAGAGGCCTAAATTCACAAGTCCCAGGCAGAGGTCACAGCAGACTAGGGGCGAGTGGCAGCAGGAGTTGCAGTAAGAGGCCCGATCTCCTGGTATCAGCTAGCGGTTGTGTCTCGACCAGTAACCCATCTGCCATCATCAATTGGTTAACACGGTCATCCACTTCATCACTAGGGACATCTGATACTCCCAGTCAACAGTCAGTGGTTTCCTCAGACACAACCCTCAGTTGGCATGGCCCGGGAGCAGTCCCTATCCTCCTATTGCCTCTGTCCAATGCTGTTCCCTCCCCTAAAGAAGTATCTTATGCTGTGGGTTCATCTCCACTATTCACTGAGGATTACCTAGAGGACAGTCAGCAGCTACTGCCCAGCCAAGAAGTGGCTGGGCATCTGCCACTTCCTCCACTCGGCAGGCAAGTAGTGATGAGGAGAGTGATGTGGGAGATGGTGTTGTCAATGTTCAGGGTCCTGAAGCAGACACTGTTCAGAAACCTGAGGAGGACATCAGTGATGTGCAAACATTTATTGATGATGATGATGAAGCCGATCGCAATTGAAAGCAGGGTGCAGAAGTGGCTTCATCATCATCAGGAGAAGAGGGTTGCAGGTTGCCCGTGAGGCAGCAGCTGAGCCAGCAAGGTGGTAGCATGGTTGGCAGTCAGCATGGTGGCAGAAGTGAAAATTCTGGAGCCAAACGTGCCCGGGGGAGACCACCTGCTTCACAGCAGCCTTCCTTCCCGGGAGGTAGTGGAAAAGGGGTTCCTGGAGATGGCGGCAGTAGCAGTCAATTAGTGAAGACTGTTGGTGGGAAAATCAGCTACTTGGCGGTGTGGCATTTTTTTTTATCAAGCATCCGGACTAGGTTAACATAGCCACATACAAAATGCGTCGCCAGGGTCCCAATGTTGGCACCACAGCCCTGCGTCAACATATGCTGCGCCACCATAAAGCGGCCTGGGAGAACAGTGGCTCCGATGTGGTGGTCCAGCCTGCTGCATCACCCAGTGGCACGCCGCTCCATATTTCAGCCTGCCAAGGCTCCACCTCCTCAGCCGAAGGAAGCTGTGTGTCATACCCTCCTTCTGTCGCTCCAGATGCTCCTGCTCCTCCTACTTTGAGTCAGTCACTCCGCCAACAATCCATCGGCGAAGCCATGTCCAAGAGACAACAATGTGTGCCCACTCATCCAAATGCGCAGAAGCTGAATGTGCTCCTGTCCAAGTTGCTCATGCTGCAGTCCCTCCCTTTTCAAGTGGTGGACTCTGCACCTTTCAGAGAACTGATGGCTTGTGCCGAGCCGAGGTGGAGAGTCCCAAGCCGTCATTTGTTTGCAAAGAAGGCAGTACCAGCCTTGAGCCTGTCGGTGTGTACCAAAGTGCACGGCAGCGCCGACGTCTGGAGCTGTAACTATGGTCAGGGACAGGACTTGTCCTTTACGGCCCACTGGGTGAATGTGGTTCCTGCACAGCCACAACAGCAACTTGAAAAGGTCTCGCCGCTTCCTCCACGCTCTAAGGACTTTGGTCCTTTGACAGTGTTCCACTCCGTCTCCTCATCCTCCACCGTGTCCTCCTCCGCTGCGACAAGGAAGGCTGAGCAATGCGCCCTGCATGCCACACTTGTTCAATCTGGTTGTCAAGTGGTTCCTGAAGTGTTCCCCCCATTTGCAAGACATCCTCACAATGAGAAGGAAACTTTGCATGCACTTCAGCCACTCGTACACTGCAAAGCACACCCTCCTTGATCTGCAGCATCAGAACAGTATACCCCAACACAATCTGATTTGCGATGTTGCCACGCGTTGAAATGCCACCCTCCATATGTTGGACCGACTATACGAACAGAGAAAAGCCATCACTGACTTCTTGATGATCCAAGTGGATAGGGGGACTCCCATGTAGAATTTCAATGTCAACCAGTGGCAGCTCATACCTGCCGTTTGCTCAGGCCCTTTGAGGAAGCTACATTATTAGTTTGTTGCCAGGATTATGGGATGAACAACGTCATTCCACTGCTTCATTTCCTACAATACGTGCTGGAAATGATGGCTGGTCAGGGCACTGGAGACCTGGCGCCAACATCTCACGGCCACATGAGCATTGTGAGGGCTGAAATGGAGGAGGAGGAGGGGAGGGGCACAGTGGAGCACAGTTTAGGTTTGGCCAAATGGGCTGTTTTTCTAGTCATCTGACAGGAGAAGAGGAGCATGAGCCGCCAGAGGAGCTAGAGGGTTATGAGGAAGGCGAGACAGAGGACCCAGACACACCGTGGCAGTATGCAGTGGAGATGGAGTCCCTCCGAGTCACTTGCACAAATGGTACGATGCATGCTCAGTTGCTTGTGTAGTGACTGCTGAATTGTCACCATTCGGCAGCGGGATGACTTCTGGCTCTCCGTCTTATTGGACCCTCGCTTCTGGCACAAAATGGTTGCCTTTTACACCCCACTGAGAGGGAGGACAAACTGACCTACTACAGAGACATCCTACATAGTCAGTTGGCCGATGCCTATCTGCACCGTGGGGTGGCAGGAACAGTATCAGCTCCATCAGCAGTAGCTTGAGTCTACAGTTGCTGATGAGTACCTTTCTTCACCCGCATAGTAAAGCAACTCATCAGCAGCAGGTAGAACTGGAGCAGGACCGGAACCAGCAGGTGGTGGCATACCTTGACATGCCCATGCCAACACACGTTGAAGATCCGCTGGATTTCTGGGCAGCCAAATTTGATTTATGGCCGCAAGTAGCAGAGTTTGCCCTGGAAAAGCTGTCCTGCCCAGCCAGTAGTCTGCCATCAGAGCGGGTGTTTAGTGCGGCGGGAGCCATAGACACCCCAAGGAGAACTCGTCTGTCCCCGAAAAATGTGGAGAGACTGACCTTTATGAAGATGAATCAGGCATGGATCAGCCAGAATTTCCACACACCAATGTCTGATGCATGAGTTTTGATTGACCATGGTGCCACACCAACACTTAACAAATATGGATAGTGCAAAACAGATTTAAGGCTCTGCTCCCCAGTTACAAACATTCCTCCACATCAGACCTTTTTTCACCCACCTTTGTCATCGGGTACTGGTATTGCCACCCACCGCACCACTCTGTCACCAGGTCACTTTCAGGACTCCTGATACGGCTGCTGCCACCTCCAGGCTGTCTCATTCTGCCACATATGTTCTCCTTATACTGTTCTCCTTATACTGTCCTCATGCTGCCGCTAATTCCAGACTGTGTCATTAAGCCACTATGTGGTCTCCTCATGTTTCCGCCAACTCCAGGCTGTGTCATTCAGCCACTATATGTTCTCCTCATGCTGCCGCCACCTCCATGCTGTGTCATTCAGCCACTATATGTTCTCTTCTTGCTGCTGCCACCTCCACTCTATGACATTCAGCCACTATATGTTCTCCTCATGCTGACGCCACCTCCACGCTGTGTCATTCAGACACTATATGGTCTCCTCATGCTGCCGCCAACTCCACGCTGTGCCATTCAGCCACTATATGGTCTTCTCTTGCTGCCGCCAATTCCAGGCTGTGCCATTCAGCCACTATATGTTCTCCTAATGCTGCCACCACCTCCACGCTGTGTCATTCAGCCCCTATATGTTCTCCTCATGCTACCGCCACCTCCACACTGTGTCATTCAGCCACTATATGGCCTCCTCAGACTGCCACAAACTCTAGGCTGTGTCATTCAGCCACTATATGGTCTCCTCTTGCTGCCACCAACTCCAGGCTGTGCCATTCAGCCACTATATGGCCTACTCATGCTTCCGCCACCTCCAGACTGTGTCATTCAGCCACTATGTGGTCTCTTCATGCTGCCGCCAACTCCAGGCTGTGTCATTCAGCCACTATGTGGTCTCCTCATGCTGCCGCCACCTCCACGCTATGTCATTCAGCCATTATATGTTCTCCTCTTGCTGTCGCCACCTCCACGCTGTGTCATTCAGCCACTATATAGTCTCCTCATGCTGCCGCAAACTCCAGGCTGTGCCATTCAGGCACTATATGGTTTCTTCATGCTGCCACCAACTCCAGGCTGTGTCATTCAGCCACTATATGTTCTCCTCATGCTGCTGCCAGCTCCAGGCTGTGTCATTCAGCCACTATATGTTTTCTTCATGCTGTCGCCACCTCCACGCTGTGTCATTCAGCTACTATATGGTCTCCTCAAGCTGCCGCAAACTCCAGGCTGTGCCATTCAGCCACTATATGGTTTCCTCATGCTGCCATCAACTCCAGGCTGTGTCATTCAGCCACTATATGTTCTCCTCATGCTGCTGCCAGCTTCAGGCTGTGTCATTCAGCCACTATATGTTCTCTTCATGCTGCCACCACCTACACGCTGTGTCATTCAGCCACTATATGGTCTCCTCATGCTGCCGCAAACTCCAGGCTGTGCCATTCAGCCACTATATGGTTTCCTCATGCTGCCACCAAATCCAGGCTGTGTCATTCAGCCACTATATGTTCTCTTCATGCTGCCGCCACCTCCACGCTGTGTCATTCAGCCACTATATGGCATCCTTATGCTGCCACTAACTCCAGGCTGTGTCATTCGGCCACTGTATGGTCTACTCTTGCTGCCACCAACTCCAGACTGTGTCATTCAGCCACTATGTGGTCTCCTCATGCTGCTGCCACCTCCACGCTGTGTCATTCAGCCACTATATGTTCTCCTCATGCTGCCGCCACCTCCACGATGTGTCATTCAGCCACTATATGGTCTCCTCATGCTGCCGCAAACTCCAGGCTGTGTCATTCAGCCACTATATGGTCTCCTCTTGCTGCCGCCAACTCCATGCTGTGCCATTAAGCCACTATATGGTCTCCTCTTGCTGCCACCAACTCCAGGCTGTGTCATTCAGCCACTATATGGTCTTCTCTTGCTGGGACATTAACTTAACATTTTTATGGTAGCACTATCTACCATAAATGTTCAATTCAAATGTGAAAATTCATCTTTTATTCTTAGGGATTGTGAGACCCTATGGTCTCCTCATGCAGCTGGGACATTGCCTAAACATTTTTATGGTAGCACTAGCTACCATAAATTTCCATTTACATTTTAAAATTCATCTTTTAATCTTAGGGATTGTGAGGCCCTATGGTCTCCTCATGCTGCTGGGACAATATCTAAACATTTTTATGGTAGCACTAGCTACCATAAATCTTCAATTGAAATTTTAAAATTCATCTTTTAATCTTAGGGTTTGTGAGGCCCTATGGTCTCCTCATGCTGCTGAGACATTACCTAAACATTTTTATGGTAGCACTAGCTACCATGAATCTTCAATTTAAATGTGAAAATTCATCTTTTAAGTTTAGGGTTTGTGAGGCCCTATGGTCTCCTCATGCTGCCGCCAACTCCAGGCTGTGTCATTCAGCCACTATATGGTCTCTTCTTGCTGCTGCCAATTTAAGGCTGTGTCATACTGTCAGATTATGGTCTCCTCATGCTGCTGCTACCTCTAGGTTCTGACATTGTGCCGTCATGTGACATGTGACTCCTTGTTGGATTTGTCTTTTGTAGCCACACATTCTATTTCTAAATCTTAAATTTAAATTAAAATGTCAAAAAAACGATAGAGGGATAACAATGAACCATAACGGATTAAATTAAAAATTTGCCCTTTCACAGTCAGGGGGGTGCTGAGAGGCAGGGGCTGGAATAGGTGATTTGGTGGAGGACCGCCAGCTCGATTTTAAGATACAAGTACGAGCTTTTTGACTGCAGCCACTTCTAGCTTTATGCGCCCACTTATCCAATGGCACAGAAGCTAAATGTGCTCCTGTCCAAATTGCTGGTACTGCAGTCCCTCCCTTTTCAAGTGGACACTCAGTGTATGGGGGTGCGCTGAGAGGCAGGGGCTGGAACAGGTGGTAGCTCACCACGCGGCGCACCGCCAGCTCGATGCTCACCAGAATGGGTAATAAAAAAATGTAAATAAATTCAAATTAAATTAATTAAAAATTACATAAAAAATCTGCCACATCCAGACGCTCTGTGGCAGTGATTCTAATAGCGATGCCTGTAATCTGCATGTCATACTGAATAATAGTACTATTTCACTAACACAGCACACACTCTGTGTGTGTTAGGACAAGTCAAAGTGGTCTACACCCCTATTAAGCCTCTCTGTAGGCCAGAAATAGCATAATTTTTCAAAAATTTGCTCATCTCTAGACTTCATTAATATCCTGAAACTTCAATTGTGTCACTGAATGTCCCCATTCTTTAAAGTGGAAAGGGACTGGTAGCCAAAGGTTATTACATCTATATACTGGACTTATGTCTATTGATGCCATCTTCCACACGCTGAGTTGTCTCCCCATCATATAGGAGACCACACAGACATTAAGTACTTGCATGCTTTTAATGGGAAGTGGGGGGGGGGGGGGGGGCTTGTGGTAAGCCGATGTCATATATCGGTTGTGACTTCTCTCTCCCAGTAAATATTGTCAAGAGGACATCATACACAATTCGATGGTCTGTTGATCTTGGTACCAGTAGTACGGCACATGACTGCTAAGGCCACTGACTGGTTGCAGAGGTGAAGTGGTGGCTCAGTGGCTAGCATTGTTGCTCTGCACTGCTGGGGTCCTGATTTCCAATGCATCCAAGGGCAACATTTATATAGGGGATGATTTATCCAAACCTGTGTAAAGGAAAAGCTAACTAGTTGGCCATAGCGCCACAGCAACCAATCAGATCTCTTCTTTCATTTTTAAAAGGCCTTTTTAAAAATAAAAGAAGTGATCTGATTGGTTGCTATGGGCAACTGGATAGCTTTTCCTCTAAAACAGTTTTGATCTCCCCCATAGACATTGTGCTTCCTCCCATGTTTCCGGACAATGATTTTTTGACAGGTTAAAATTACTCATTCAGCCGACAAACAAGTGCTTGCTCATTCATCAGCTGATTGCGGTTATTGGCTTGTTCAGCAATAATCGACCAGTGTAATAGGGCTCTAAGGGCCCTTCTAGAAGTTCCTGTCATTAAGTCTGGAGATGGGATATCTTTAAAACTTCCGGGCAATTTGGGAGCCAGAGACTTGCCCTGAGAAAAAGCCATCTGGAGATGTACAGTGGGGATCAAAATTTTGGGCACCCCAGGTAAAAATTTGTATTAATGTGCATAAAGAAGCCAAGAAAAGATGGAAAAATCTCCAAAAGGCATCAAATTATAGATTAGACATTCTTATAATATGTCAACAAAAGTTAGATTTTATTCCCATCATTTACACTTTCAAAATAACAGAAAACAAAAAAATGGCATCTGCAAAAGTTTGGGCAACCTGCAGAATTTATAGCATGCACTGCCCCCTTTGCAAAGCTGAGACCTGCCAGTGTCATGGATTGTTCTCAATCATCATCTGGGAAGACCAGGTGATGTCAATCTCAAAGGTTTTAAATGCCCAGACTCATTTGACCTTGCCCCAACAATCAGCACCATGGGTTCTTCTAAGCAGTTGTCTAGAAATCTGAAACTGAAAATAGTTGATGGTCACAAAGCTGGAGAAGGCTATAAGAAGATAGCAAAAAGTTGTCAGATGTCAATATCCTCTGTTCGGAATGTAGTTAAGAAATGGCAGTCATCAGGAACAGTGGAAGTTAAAGCAAGATCTGGAAGACCAAGAAAAATATCAGACAGAATAGCTCACAGGATTGTGAGAAAAACAATTAAAACCCACGTTTGACTGCACAATCCCTCCAGAAAGATCTGGCAGACACTGGAGTTGTGGTACACTATTCCACTATAAAGAGATACTTGTACAAATATTGTCTACATGGAAGAGTCATCAGAAGAAAACCTCTTCTACATCCTCACCACAAAAATCAGCGTTTGAACTTTGCAAATGAACATATAGACAAGCCTGATGCATTTTGGAAACAAGTTCTGTGGACCGATTAGGTTAAAAATTTAACTTTTTGGCCAGAATTTGCAAAGGTATGTTTGGAGAAAAAGGGGAAGAGAATTTAATGAAAAGAACCTCTGTCCAACTGTTAAGCATGGGGGTGGATCAATCATGCTTTGGGGTTGTATTGCAGCCAGTGGCACAGGGAACATCTCACGAGTAGAAGGAAAAATTGATTCAATAAAATTTCAGCAAATTTTTGATGCTAACTTGATGCCATCTGTGAAAAAGCTGAAGTTAAAGAGAGGATGGCTTCTACAAATGGATAATGATCCTAAACACACCTCAAAATCCAGGGGGAAATAACATCAAGAGGTGTAAACTGAAGGTTTTGCCATGGCCTTCACAATCTCCTGACCTCAACATAATTGAAAATCTATGGATAGACCTTAAAAGAGCAGTGCGTGACAGACAGCTCCGAGAAATCTCAAAGAACTGGAAGACTTTTGTAAGGAAGAATGGTCAAAGATACTTCAAACAAGGATTGAAAGACTCTTGGCTGGCTACAAAAAGTGTTTACAAGCTGTGATACTTGCCAAAGGGGCCAGTACAAGATATTAACTCTGTAGGGTGCCCAAACTTTTGCAGACGCCATTTTTTTGTTTTCTGTTATTTTGAAAGTGTAAATGATGGAAATAAAATCTTCCTTTTGTTGACATATTATAAGAATATCTAATCTGTAATTTGATGCCTTTTGGAGATTTTTCCAGTGTTCCTTGGCTTCTTTATGCATATTAATACAAATTTTTACCTGGGGTGCCCAAACTTTTGATCCCCACTGTATGTCTGCAATTATCATAGGTGTGCATGGGAATTCAAGATGAACATCTCCTGATTGCATTATCTGTGGGCAAGTCTGGGGCTATAAAGATGCCACCGGACATCATTACAGATACACATTAACAGAGGCCAACGATAGGCAAAAAAAGAATGACGACCAGCACTTAATAGACCTCACAAGGGTCAATCAATCATATGGCTATTTAATCCATCATTTTTGGCAGTACATCACCTGTTTATACTGTACAATAATTATTTTATTGGCCACACAAAAGATCTAATTGGCCCACTAACTGGCCCTTATACACTTATTGACCAGGATCAGGGATTTGACACACAGATTTGATGCACAGGATTTTCTGCTAAAGATTTCAATGTAAACTGAACACAGCTCGAAATCCTGCGCATCAAATCTGCGCAGAATACTGTACGTGTGAATAGACCCTAAAGCTGGCTATTAACATTAGATAACTGTTAATCCAGATATGCAAGTTGTGCCTAATGAGGTAAACAAATACCTGGAGATCTGCATGTTCCTTTTCTCTTTCACCTCCTCCACCTTTTGAAATGTAGATTGAATCAGGGAGCATTTGTTGGCTTGCAAATTTCAAAATTTTAAGAATAGTCACATCTTTGAAAAACTACATGCCGTGAGTTGAAGCACTGACAATGGAATCTTATTATGCATCAACTGAAAGCTCTTTTTATTTTGGTCTCATAGAAAAAGAGAGGCTGAAAAAAGCTGAAAAGAAAAAAATTACCCAAATGGCTTTTGATCTGTTTTTGAGCCTCATAAAGGGGCTGGGATATTCTTTGGAAACATAGCCAACTGTTCAGCTTTGTTATCAACATAAAATCCATTGTACTGTATGTAAATGTGATGCCCTCCAGCCCCAAACATTGCCCATGGCACAGTGTTCAAAAACACTCTCCTAGAATCCTAAAGCCTTCTACAGTCCTACCTGTTTACAGTAGATAGATTAGAGATAGTAAAAACGGCTGCCAAGAAATTGCCCGATAAAGGAAAAAGCAAAACTTTTCTCATACTTCAATGGGATTCCGCAAAATATAAGATCTTATATTTCTGCAGAATGGGGAAAACGAAATTCCCATGGCAGAATGCTGGAATCCGATTGAAAGTAATGGACAGTAAATTTCTGTGGAACTTCTGTGAATTCTACTGCAAAATTTCACATGGAAATTCTGCTGTGTGAACATACCCTTAGGGTATGTTCATGCCTCGGGATGTACATGCGGGATTCCGCCGTTGTCTTCCGCACTGACATTTCAATCGGAAATCCTGATTCCGGGGTCCGCAGAAAGAAAAGACTCGTCTATTCTTTCTGCAAATTCAACTCGAAAATGCATTGCTGTCTATTAGATGGCACATTTCTGAGTGGTTCTAACACCCACTGGATCCTGCAAATGTGCGGAATGTCCGGGCAGACATCCCACAAAATTTTGGCTGTGTGAACCTAGCCTTAGGATATGTTCACACAGCAGAATCTTAGTGGAATGTCCGGCAGACATTCGCAGACAGCAGGTGCCGGTATAATAAGCCAGCACTATGGAGATTGCATTTCTGCATTGCCGAGCGTATTCACAAAAAGAATTGACATGTCAGATGTTTCTGGTGCGGAAACTTTGCAAACAATTGGACTCTGCTGCAACAGAATGTTGGCTTCCACTCGGAAATTCCACTACGTGAACAAGGCCTTAGGATATGTTCACAGTATTTTTAACCCCTTTTTGCCTATGACATATGCATACGCCCTAGTTGCTAACATGTTAGCACAACTGGATGTGTGCATACATCCTGGTGATATCCTGCTCTGCCTGATGCGCTCAGGAGATCGGCGGCGGGACCCAGTTGTCAATCACAGCCAGGGTTCCATCACAGCTGTCGAGACGAGCATTTGTTGACTGATTGGTGGACCTTTGGGGTCAATTATCAGGAAGCAGTGTTCCTAGGAACGTTCCTTTGCCCGATAATCGGCCCATGTAAAAAGGCTTTTACTCTTCCTCATTAAATAAACAAAACTTAGGACTATGCACTTTTTAAAAACATTTTAAGTGATCCCTGTGATTCATAATCTATTTAAACTACGGTCCTGTTACTTTTTTGTTGAAAGTTTCTATATCACTTTTGTGTTCTATTTTGTGTTATTTAGAACTCCAGTTTGGATTTAAATTTGTTTTCTTATATTTACTAAATTAAAAAAAATAAAGTTAGCAAAAAACAAAAAGCTGACAAGTATAAAACTTTGTAAGGACAGCAATGTGGGCGATAAAGAGGTCCCAGGACACAGCTCAAGTCTGCCCATAAAACTTATATTAAAATTGGCGCAATCTGCTGCTGGGTCAAACAACTCTCAAAAGTTTTCCACTGACAGATGATTTTGGTAGAGAGAAAGGTCGGGCATACTGGATTTTTAGCCAACAAATTTTGAAAATGTATAGCAACCTTAAAGGAGTATTCCGGTGGAAAACAATTTTTTTTAAATCAACTGGCGCCAGAAAGTTAAACAGATTTGTAAATTACTTCTATTTAAAAATCTTAAGCCTTCCAGTACTTATCAGCTGCTGTATACTACAGAGGAAGTTCTTTTCTTTTTGAATTTCCTTTCTCTCTTACCACAGTGCTCTCTGCTGACACCTCTGTCCATTTTAGGAATTGTCTAGAGTAGGAGCAAATCCCCATAGCAAACCTCTCCTGCTCTGGTCAGTTCCTGACATGGACAGAGGTGTCAGCAGAGAGCACTGTGGGCAGACTCTGTAGTATACAGCAGCTGATAAGTACTGTAAGGATTAATATTTTTAATGGCGGCTGACAAGATCCAATGGAATAGGAATGTACAATGCATTTGTGGTACCTAAGAAGGAGCAGGTGTGGTTTAGAAACATGTTGTACATTTATAATAATAATTTTTAACAATAATAAATATAATAAATAATAATAATGTTTAATAAATTCCTGTTTTATATTCTGTTGGATCCCGGCAGTGTCCATTATTCCCGTTTTGTAGGAGCTGGAGTGGTCGATTGAGGCCCCTTCCATTTGCAGGTGCCCCACAGATGTTCTATAGAGTTTAGGCCTGGAGACATGCTTGGCCAGTCAATCACTTTTACCCTCAGCTTCTTTAGCAAGGCAGTGGTGGTCTTGGAGTGGTGTTTATGGTCATTATCATGTTGGAATACTGCCCTGTGGCCTAGTCTTCGAAGAGAGGGGATCATGCCCTGCTTAGTATGTCACAGTACATGCTTGCCTCCTATCAAACATGCTCTCCTAGAATTCTAAAGCCTTCTACAGTCCTACCTGTTTACAGTAGATAGATTAGAGATTGTAAAAATAAATGCCAAAACTTTTCTCATAGGGTATGTTCACATAATTCAGCAAAAATTCTGTACAGCAAAGCTTGACTTCAATGGGATTCCACAAAAAATAAGACTGATCTTATATTTCTGCAGAATGAGGAAAGTGAAATTTCCACAGTAGAATGCCGGAATCCCATTGAAAGTAATGGACAGTAAATTCCTGCAGAATTTCTAACTGAATTCTTCAAAATTTCACATGGACATTCCACTGTGTGAACATGTCCTTAGGGTATGTTCACGTGGCAGAATGTCTGTGCGGAATTCCGCCATAGTCTTCCGCACGAACATTTCAATCGGAAATCCTGATTCTGGTGTCCACAGAAAGAAAAGACTTGTCTATTCTTCCTGCGGATTCCACACGGAAATGCATTGCTGTCTATTAGATGGCACATTTCCGAATAGTTCTAACACCCACTGGATGGAGACAGCGTAGAGGAAATTTTTTTTTTCAGATTATTGGAGAATTCTTTGTCATGAGGTGCCATGGTGAACTTCCAGTGACCAGTATTAGAGAGTGTGAGAGCGATAACACCAAATTTAAGACACCTGCTCCCCATTCACAGCTGAGACCTTGTAACACTAAATAGTCACATGACATCGGGGAGGTAAAATGGCTAATTGAGCCAACTTGGACAATTACACTTTGGGGTGCACTCACTTTTGTTGCCAAGGTTGTGTGTATTTTTGAGGGGACACAACATTAAACACTTTTATACAAGCTGAGCACTCACTTTACATTGCAGCAGAGTGTAATTTCTTTAGTGTTGTTACTAGAGATGAGCGAACTTTTCAAAAATTCAATTCGGCCAATTCACCGAATTTTTCAAAAAAGTTAGTTTTGATCCGAATTTTTTTTGTAGCGAATTTATATTATAAAAGGCTATTTCTAGCCTACATACAGCCTCTATAGGGGTATAGAACACTTTGCTGTGTTCTAAAACACATATGGAGTGTGCTGGGGTAGTGAAATAATACTGTTATTCAGAATAACATGCAGATTACCGGAATCGCTCTTAGAATCACTGCCGCACAGCAGCACAATTACAGAGCCTAGTGGTGGCATCAGTGTCAGGAGACCATATAGTGACTGAATGACATAGCGTGGAGGTGTTGGCAGCATGAGGAGACCATATAGCGGCTGAATGGCACAGCGTGGAGGTGTTGGCAGCATGAGGACACCATATAGTGGCTGAATGCCATAGCTTGGATGAGGCTGAAGCATTTGGACACCATATAGTGGCTGAATGACACAGCGTGGAGGTGTTGCCAGCATGAGGAGACCATATAGTGGCTGAATGACACAGCGTGGAGGTGTTGGCAGCATGAGGAGACCATATAGTGGCTGAATGGCACAGCATGGAGGTGTTGGCAGCATGAGGACACCATATAGTGGCTGAATGACACAGCATGGAGGTGTTGGCAGCATGAGGAGACCATATGGTGGCTGAATGACACAGCATGGAGGTGTTGGCAGCATGAGGAGACCATATAGTGGATGAATGGCACAGGCTGGAGTTGCCAGCAGCATGAGTAGGCACTAAGCCTTCACAATCCCCAAGATTAAAAGATGAATTAAGAAATGTAATCCGAAGATTTTGGATAGCGGGTGCTACCTATGAGAAAATTTTAAATTCCCAGACCCAGGCCCCACAGCGGCATCAGTAACCCATATATTGCCTGAATGACTCAGCCTGGAGTTGGCTGATGAACGAGTACACAGCAGGGCTTCACAATCCCCCCCCAAAAAACACAACAGTTTTATACATTTTTTTAAAAGATTTTGGATAGCGGGTGCTACCTATGAGAAAATTAGAAATTCCCAGACCCAGGCCCCACAGCGGCATCAGTAAGCCATATATTGCCTAAATGACACAGCCTGGAGTTGGCTGATGCACGAGCACCCTGTTCATGATATTTAGAGATTCACTGGTGTCTGGTATTGTGCCAAGGGACTGGCGCAAGGCGAATGTGGTGCCAATCTTCAAAAAGGGCTCTAGGTCTTCCCCAGGAAACTATAGATCGGTAAGTTTAACGTGCATTGTGGGTAAATTGTTTGAAGGACTTATAAGGGATTACATACAGGAATACATGGGGGATAATAGTATTATAAGTGATAGCCAGCATGGGTTTACTAAGGATAGAAGTTGTCAAACCAATCTAATTTGCTTTTATGAAGAGGTGAGTAGAAGCCTTGACAGAGGAATGGCTGTGGATATAGTGTTTCTGGATTTTGCTAAAGTATTTGATACTGTCCCTCATAGACGTCTGACAGGTATAGTAAGGTCTTTGGGTTTGGAAATTTTAGTTTGTAACTGGATTGAACACTGGCTCATGGATCGTACCAAGAGAGTGGTGGTCAATGATTCGTACTCTGATTGGTCCCCGGTAATTAGTGGTGTACCCCAAGGTTCAGTACTGGGCCCGCTGTTGTTTAATTTATTTATCAATGATATAGAGGATGGCATTAACAGCTCTGTTTCTATCTTTGCAGATGACACCAAGCTTTGTAGCATGGTACAGTCTATAGAGGATGTGCATAAGTTACAAGATGACTTGGATAGACTAAGTGTCTGGGCATCCACTTGGCAAATGAGGTTCAATGTGGATAAATGTAAAGTTATGCATCTGGGTACTAATAACCTGCATGCATCGTATGTCTTAGGGGGGATTAAACTGGCAGAGTCACTGGTAGAGAAGGATCTGGGTGTACTTGTAGATCACAGACTACAGAATAGCATGCAATGTCAGGCTGCTGCTTCCAAAGCCGGCAGGATATTGTCATGTATCAAAAGAGGCATGGACTCAAGGGACAGGGACATAATACTCCCCCTTTATAAAGCATTGGTACGGCCTCACCTGGAATATGCTGTTCAGTTTTGGTCGCCTGTACATAAAAGGGACACTGTGGAGCTGGAAAGGGTGCAGAGACGCGCGACTAAACTAATATGGGGCATGGAACATCTTAGCTATGAGAAGCGATTAAAGGAGTTACAATTGTTTAGTCTTGAGAAGAGACGTTTAAGGGGGGATATGATAAACGTATATAATTATATTAATGGCCCATACAAAAAATATGGAAAAAAACTGTTCCAGGTTAAACCCCAAAAAACAACACAATTTTCGAAATTTTTTAAAAAGATTTTGGATAGCGGGTGCTACCTATGAGAAAATTTGAAATTACCAGACCCAAGCCCAGCAACGCCATCATTTTTTTATTTGAAAATAAAAAAAAAATGTTAGTGTCCCGGACCCCATCGTGTGTGTACGAAGGACCAAATCCAACAAGCCCCCACAGCAACATCAGTAAAGCATATATTGCCTGAATGACACAGCCTGAAGTTGGCTGAGTCACGAGTACACAGCAGGGCTTCACAATTCCCCCCCAAAAACACAACAATTTTAGAAATTTTTGAAAAAGATTTTGGATAGCGGGTGCTACCTATGAGAAAATTTGAAATTCCCAGACCCAGGCCACACAGCAGCATCAATAAACCCTATATTGCCTGAATGACACAGCCTGGAGTTGGCTGATGCACGAGTACACAGCAGGGCTTCACAATCCCCCCCAAAAAACACAAGAATTTTATAAATTTTTGAAAAGGTTTTGGATAGCAGGTGCTACCTATGAGAAAATTTGAAATTCCCAGACCAAGGCCCCACAGTGGAATCACTAAACCATATATTGCCTTAATGACACAGCCTGGAGTTGGCTGATGCACGAGTACACAGCAGGGCTTCACAATCCCCCCCAAAAAACACAACAATTTTATAAATAAATAAAAAAGATTTTGGATAGCGGGTGCTACCTATGAGAAAATTTGAAATTCCCAGACCCAGGCCCAGCAGCGCCATCATTTTTTTATTTGAAAATGAAAACAAACTTTGAGTGTCCCGGACCCCATCGTGTGGGTACGAAGGACCAAATCCAACAAGCCCCCACAGCAACATCAGTAAAGCATATATTGCCTGAATGACACAGCCTGGAGTTGGCTAATTCACGAGTACACAGCAAGGCTTCACAATTTCCAACAAAAACACCACAATTTTAGAAATTTATGAAAAAGATTTTGGATAGCGGGTGCAACCTATGAGAAAATTTGAAATTCCCAGACCCAGGCCCAGCAGCGCCATCATTTTTTTATTTGAAATTTAAAACAACCTTTGCGTGTCCCAGACCCCAGCGTGTGGGTACGAAGGACCAAATCCAACAAGCCCCCACAGGGCTCATGTGGCCGTGAGATGTAGGCGCAACGTCTCCATTGCCCTGACCGGCCATTGTTTCCAAGACTTTTCGCCAAGGCAAACCATGTGAAGAACAGCGTGACACCGCCGTGACCTGCACACATGGTATGCTGAAGGGCCACTGAGACTTGTCCGGGCAGGAGAGGCTTAAGACACAGTGGAGGATGTGGAGGCGGAGTAGCACACTGTCACAGGACCAACAGAGTCTGACAGAGTGTAGCAGGAAGCAGCATTGAGTACACACCAGGGCTTCAGAATCCCAAAGAAAAAACAACCATTTAAAAAAAAAAAATTTAAGAATGTTTAGGACAGTGGGTGCTACCTATATATTGCCTGAATGACACAGCCTGGAGTTGGCTGATGCATGAGTACACACTAGGGCTTCATAATCCCCCCAAAAAACACAATTGTAGAAATTTATGAAGAAGACTTTTGGATAGCGGGTGCTACCCATGAGAAAATTTGAAATTCCCAGACACAGGCCCAACAGCGCCATCAGTAAACCATATATTGCCTGAATGACACAGGCTGGAGTTGGCTGATGCATGAGTACGCACCAAAGCTTCACAATCCCTAATAAAAAAGACAAGCATTTTTGACGAAAAATTTTAATGAAAATTTAATACAGCAAGTGCTCTCTATATATTACCAGAATGATGCAGCCTGGAGTTGGCTGCGGCATGAGGAGACCATTGAAATGTGTTATTTTTTTATTTGAAATTTAAATCAAAATTTGTGTCCCGGACCCTGCCGTGTGGGTACAAAGGACCTAATCTCACAAGCACCCACAGGGCTCATGTGGCCGTAAGATGTAGGCGCAATGTCTCCATAGCCCTGACCGGCCATTTTTGTTTTTTGTACGTTTGTTTAAGAACAAGCGCATATCCAAGAGTCCAGAAGACTCTATAATGCAGGACGGTGGACCACCAAAAGACATTCTTCTATAAAATAATTTTTTATGAAATAAAGAAGCAGAGTTCATCCCTCTCCGTATTTTTTTTGAAAAATTTACTTAAAAACACAGGATTAGTCAGGAGCAGGCATTTGCAGTACCCAAGAGGGTTTCATAACCCCTTACATTTAAAGATCAATGTTGACATTTGCATTAAGCATGTATTTAGCTACTGCTAAATTTCCAAAAATTAAAGGCCCAGGGCCAGAAGCATCAGGGAAACAAGTAGTACCTGAAAGACACAGGATGAGCCAGGAGCAGGCAATGGCAGTACCAAAGAGGGTTTCATAACCCTAATTGATAACCCAAGAGGGTTTCATAACCAACCATAATTGGGAAATGTTGGTGTAGCAGCATGGTCAATCTACTCTGAGGCATCTGGCATTGGTGGCTGGAAATCCTGGCTGATCCACCCCTGATTCATCTGGACAAACGTCAGTCTCTCCACATTTTTAGTGGACAGACGAGTTTGCCTTGGGGTGACTATGGCCAAGGCTCTGACGGCACACTACTGGCCGGGCAGGACAGCTTTTCCAGGGTAAACTCTGCTAGTTGCGGCCATAAATCAAGTTCGGCTGCACAGAAGTCCAGCAGATCTTCAATGCTTGTTGGCATGGTCATGTCAAGGTATGCCACCACCTGCTGGTTCAGGTCCTGCTCCATGTCTACCTGCTGCTGATGAGTTGCTTCACTATGCGGGTGAAGAAAGCTACTCATCAGCGACTGTAGACTCAGGCTGCTGCTGATTGAGCTGGTACTGCTACTGCCACCCCTCCCCTCCCCAGCAGCCATGGCAGTGGAAGGTTAGCACAGAGGGCCCCCGTGTCAGACCTGCGAGTGGATGGACCATGTGGCCGATAGGCATCGGCCAACTGACTACGTAGAATCTCTCTGTAGTAGGTCAATTTGTCCTCCCTCTCAGTGGGTGTAAAAAAGGCCCCCATTCTGGGACGGTAGCGAGGGTCTAATAAGGTGGAGATCCAGAAGTCATCCCACTGACGAATTTTGACAATTCGGGGGTCACTACGCAAGCAACTGAGCATGCATCGTGCCATTTGCGCCAGTGACTCGGGGGGACTACCTGCCTCCATCTGCACTACATACTGCCACGGTGTGTCTGGGTCCTCTGTCTCGCCTTCCTCATAACCCTCCAGCTCCTCTGGCTGCTCCTGCTCCTCCTCTCCTGTCCGATGACTAGAAACACCGGCCTTCTCATCCAACCTAAACTGTGCTCCGCTCTGCCCCTCATCATCCTCCTGCTCCAGTTCAGCCCCCACAGGGCTTATGTAGCCTTGAGATGTAGGCGCAACGTCTCCATTGCCGTGACCAGCCATGGTTTCAATCATTTGCTGTAGGAAATGTAGGAGTGGAATTACCTCGTTCATGACGTAATCCAAGCGACTTACAAATAATGTGGCTTCCTCAAAGGGCCTCAGCATACGGCAGGTGTCACATAGGAGCTGCCACTGGTTCACATTGAAGTTACACAGGGGAGTACTCCTATCTGCTTGGATCATCAAGAAATCGGTGATGGCTTTTCTTTGTTCGTATAGTCTGTCCAACATATGGAGTGTGGAATTCCAACGTGTGGCAACGTTCTGATGCTGCAGCTCAAGGAAGGTGTGCTTGGCGGTGTACGAGTGGCTGAAGTGCATGCACAGTTTCCTTGCCATTTTCAGGATGTTCTGCAAGAAGACTTGAGGAAGTGCTTGACAACCAGATTCAACACGTGTGCCATGCAGAGCGCAAGTTTCACACTTCCTTGTCGCAGCGCAGACACAATGTTATTTCCATTGTCGGTCACCATGGTTCCCATTTCCAGATTTAGTGGAGTAAGCCATACTCGGATTTCTTTAGCAGTTCCTCCCCTGTGTGACTCCGTTCGCCAAGGCAAACCATGTGAAGGACAGCTTGACACTGCCGTGCCCTACACACATGGTACGATGAAGGGCCACCGAGATTTGAACGTGCAGTGGAGGCCGAGGACACGGTGGAGGATGAGGAGGCGGTGTCGCACACTGTAACAGGACCAACTGCCTGGGAGCGAGAGAGTGGAGGAGGAAGCGGTGTGACCTGTCCAAGTTGCTGTTGTGGCGGTGCAGGAACAAGGTGCAGAGTCCACCACTTGAAAAGGAAGGGACTGCAACACCAACAACTTGGACAGGAGCACATTCAACTTCTGCGCCGTTGGATGAGTGGGCGCATACTGTTGTCTCTTGGACATGGCTTCGCCAATGGATTGTTGGCGGAATGGCAGGAGCGTCAGAAGGAGGGTTTGACACACAGCTCCCTTCGGCTGAGGTGGTGGAGCCTTGGCTGGATGAAGGAGGGAGCGGATGGCCACTGGGTGATGCAGCAGGGTGGACCAATACATCATAGCCACGGTTCTCCCATGCCATCTCTCATGCCATGACTAAGGGCTCTTTAGCCTGAAACGCATAGGCACTACGCTCCTCTATATGCTGTTTGTTATTTTTGTACCTCAATAAACACGTTTTTACCTGCCTTCCTGGTGCTGGACGTCTTCCGTTTTCCCACGGTTCTCCCAGGCCGCTTTATGGTGGCGAAGCATGTGTTGACGCAGGGCTGTAGTGCCGACATTGGGACCCTGGCCACGCTTCACCTTCTGCCGACAGATCTTGCATGTGGCTACGTGAACCTCCTCCGGATGCCTTATGAAAAACTTCCACACCTCTGAGTAGCTGATTTTCCCACCCACAGTCCGCACTAATTGACTGCTACTGGTGCCGTCCCCAGGAACCCCTGTTCCACTACCTCCTGGAAAGGTAGGCTGCCGCAAAGCAGGTGGTCTCCCCCGGGCATGTTTGGCTCCTGAATTTCCACTACTGCCACCACGCTGACTGCCAACCGTGCTACCGCCTTGCTGCCTCAAGGGCAACCTGCAACTCTCTTCTCTTGATGATGATGAAGCCCCTTCTGCACCCGGCTCCCAATTGCGATGGGCTTCATCATCATCAACAGGTGTGTGCACGTCACTGATGTCCTCCTCAGGTTCCCCAACAGTGTCTGCTTCAGGACCCTGAACACTTGCAACACCGCCTCCCACGTAACTCTCCGCATCACTACTTGGCCGCCTAGTGGAGCAAGCGGCGCATGTCTCCTCCCCTTCTTGGCTGTCCAGAAGCTGCTGACTGTCGTCTATTAGATCGTCCTCAGAAAATAGTGAGCTGAACCCAAAGCATAAGATACTTCTTTAGGAGAGGGAACAGCATAGGACAAAGGCAATGGGAGGACAGGGACTGCTCCCGGGCCATGCCAACTGAGGGTTGTGTCTGAGGAACCCACCGACTGTTGACTGGGGGTGTCAGATGTCACTTGTGATGATGTGGATGAGCGTGTTAATCAATCGACGACGGCAGATGGGTTGCTGGTGGAGACACGACCGCTGGCTGATAACGGGAGCTCAGGCCTCTCGCTGCAACTCCTGCTGCCACTCGCCCCAAGTTTGCTGCCAACTCTGCCTGCAGTATTTAGGCCTCTGCCACTCCTCTGTGCTCGTCCTGGCACTTCTCTGCCTGACATACTTAGTGCGTTTATGAGGGTATTAAAATACGCTACACTACTCTTTAAACAGTATTTGTCTAGAACAGCAGCAGGTGATTATTTACGGCTGTCCTTTCACAGTATGTAGGCCCTTTACAGATTAACAGGTACAAGATGGTACACTACTTGGATGTATGTATGCGGTATGCACTGATGAGGGCAGTAAGATGCGCAACTATAGGCAGAAAATTTTTTTTAAACACCAGCCGGTGAATACTATTGTTTGGACTTTGATGGTATGGAGCACCTTGACAGCTTAACAGGTACTAAATGGTACGATACTTGGAGGTACCTATGCGGTATGCACTGATGAGGGCAGTAATATGCGTAACTATATGCAGAAAAAACTCTGTATTTTTGTAAAACACCAGCCGGTGAATACTATTGTTTGGACTTTGACGGTATGGAGAACCTTGACAGCTTAACATGTACTAAATGGTACAATACTTGGATGTACCTATGCGGTATGCACTGATGAGGGCAGTAATATGCGTAACTATACGCAGAAAAAACTCTGTATTTTTTAAAAACACCAGCCGGTTGATACTATTCTTTGGACTTTGACGGTATGGAGCTCCTTGACAGCTTAACAGGTACTAAATGGTACAATACTTGGATGTACCTATGCGGTATGCACTGATGAGGGCAGTAATATGCATAACTATACGCAGAAAAAACTCTGTATTTTTGTAAAACACCAGCCGGTGAATACTATTGTTTGAACTTTGACGGTATGGAGCACCATGACAGCTTAACAGGTACTAAATGGTACAATACTTGGATGTACCTATGCGGTATGCACTGATGAGGGCAGTAATATGCGTAACTATACGCAGAAAAAAACTCTGTATTTTTTTTGAAACACCAGCCGGTGAATACTATTGTTTGGACTTTGACGGTATGGAGCACCTTGACAGCTTAACAGGTAATAAATGGTACAATACTTGGATGTACCTATGCGGTATGCACTGATGAGGGCAATAATATGCGTAACTATACGCAGAAAAAACTCTGTATTTTTGTAAAACACCAGCCGGGGAATACTATTGTTTGGACTTTGACAGTATGGAGCACCTTGACAGCTTAACAGGTACTAAATGGTACAACACTTGGATGTACCTATGCGGTATGCACTGATGAGGGCAGTAATATGCGTAACTATAGGCAGAAAAAAACTCTGTAGTTTTTTTAAAAACACCAGCCGGTGAATACTATTGTTTGGACTTTGACAGTATGGAGCACCATGACAGATTAACAGCTACTAAATGGTACAATACTTGGATGTACCTATGTGGTATGCACTGATGAGGGCAGTAATATGCGTACCTATACGCAGAAAAAACTCCGTATTTTTTTAAAACACCAGCCGGTGAATACTAATGTTTGGACTTGCACAGTATGTAGCCCCTTGACAGATTAACAGGTACAAAATGGTACAAATGCACTACAGTCCACTGAGCAATCACGTATTTCTGAACAGCAGCAGGACCCAACAGTGCAGCACCACAAAAAAAAAAAAATACAGGGATTAAACCCTAAATTGCACTCTGTCACACATTTCTGAGCAGCAGAAGATTTGTGGAGCAAAAAAAAAACTCAATTGGGCTGAAAAATGAGGAGATAAGATGCTTCAGAAAGTTCAGGCAGCTTGGGCATTTGTATGAGGCAGCTGACAGCTATCTGCCCCTCTCTGCTGCAATGCTCAATAACAGGAATAGGAGGTTTAGCAATCAATGATCCTTCTCAGTGTTAACAGCAAAGCACTCTGCACTCCTGCCTTTCCCTAATGCTGATGTGACTAGCAGTTGCAGTGTAACGCTGTGGTATGAGCTATTCGCACACACACAGTCCCGTCCTCTCCATCTGAGTGCATAGATGAAATGAAGAGAGGCAAGATGGCCGCCTATTATATAGGGCTGTGACATCACAGGGGTCAGTGAACACTGATAGGCTGCATCTCACATGTGATTCAGGGTCAGCCCGCCTATCTTCATTCCCGCCGCTGTTTCCCACCGTTCCATAATCCCCTGCCCCATGTATTCACATGTGGATCCGCCATCTTAGGTCTCCAATAGCCTGGAACGCTGTAAAATGGAGTTTAATGAAGCGATTCGCGCAATCGAATTGCGGCGATATTCGCATTCTTCATGAAATTCGTAGTAAATTCGGGTTTGTCAACTTCGATTCGCTCATCTCTAGTTGTTACATAAAAAGATATAATAAAATATTTACAAAACAGTGAGGGCTGTACTCACTTATGGGAGGTATTGTACACACATTTTTTATATTTATTTGCTAGATTTTATAAAAATAATAATTATTATAATAAGTTGTGTAAGTCAAGTTTAATAAGAGACAGTTATTCAATTATTAAAAATAAGCCTATAAAATTCATTCAGACTTTGGAGGTCTATACCATATCTTTAGATGTTTCTAAACCTTTTGATCATGTAGGAGTCTTAGTCAGTGGTCTATTATCCTGCTAAGTATTCATGTTTCTCCATTGTGCATAGGAGAGAAAGCCACTGCCAGACTCCTCTGACGAGAGAGTAGGCACTGCCAGATCCTTCTCTTCCTTGACATCTCCTGTCGGGGCAAAGCCGATAGACCCTCTTACACATATGTGTGTGCATCAGATTGTCTCTGCTCTAAAATCAACTTCTATGAAAGACCTAACTGAAAAATGTATACTGCAAAAGGTGGGCGTTGGGGAAAACCCCCTGTTGAGTCAATCAGGACAGATAGAACAATAACCTGAGGTTAGGCCATCATTTTTTTTAATGGAAAACCCTTAAATAACAAATGCCCAATTTAATGGAATTTAGGGTCCTATTATGTTGAGTTATTATTGTCTAAACAGGCCAAAATACTAGCTTATTGCCTGATCTCATAGTTTTGCCTTGCTAAAAAAAAATATGTTTGCCAGCCGCACATCTCCCTGTGTAAAAGAGGATGTGCAGCCATTGAATATATGAAAAAGAAAAAACAGAGCACTCACTCAGATCTTGTTGTGTCGGCTTCTTTATTTGTTTATCCAAACAATCACGGGAGACAAGGTGCGGGGAGGTACCCCCGCGTCCTCATCTTCTGCCTCTCCGCACCTTGTCTCCCGTGATTGTTTGGATGAACAAATAAAGAAGCCGACACAGCAAGATCTGAGTGAGTGCTCTGTTTTTTTCTTTTTGATATATTTAATAATCTTTGCATCTTCAGACGTTGATAGCACCTGTACAGATATTGGTCAGCTTCTAGGGAACCGCACTGTTACCATTCACCAGCACCTAGTTCGGTATTCACGCAGGTGGTGCCCAGTACCTTTCTCATTGGACCAGCCATTGAATAATGCCAGCAAAGGGCTGCAGGAATGATCCAGTGATCATTCATGCTGCTTTCCAAAAAAAAATAAAAAATCAAGCAACAAGCTATGAGATTTGCAATTGCTTATAAGGGCTATGTAATCGGGCCATTTGTCTATTCTAATATAAATAATTACCACATAAGATGAGGGTACAAGATAATTCTAAAGCCTATACACCTATATAAAGTCAGCCAAACCTGCCGCCACGTTTGGCTGAAAGTTATTGATAATGTATGGCCATTTTGATTGCTTAGAGTGTCATCATGACAGGGCCTCTTATGTCATCTATATTGGCACTACTTAAAGCCTTAAAAATATTGCCAATAAATGAGCGTTTGCTTGTTCATCTGCTGATCATTGGCCCTATTATGCTGGGCAATGTTGGCCTATTCAGCCAATTATCTCCCCATGTAAAAAAAAAATTTCATCATCTGATCACATCTTTAATGCTGCTCCAAAAAATTGACTTTTGTAATCTGAAAATTTTCTGTATAGCCAGGAATTGAGCTGGCGACATGGAAGCAAATAGCCACACAAGCAATTAACCCCTTCATGACTCTAGTTTTCGCCTTTATGGCCCAGTCCATTTTTTCAAATCTGACGTGTCTCTTTAAGTGGTAAAAATTTGGAATGCTTTTACCTGGCAAAGTGATTCAGAGATTGTCTCTTCGAGACATTTTGTACTTTATACAGGTTCTTCTAAAAAAAATTTACATATTGTGCTAAAGTTCATTATTTTCCATAATGTAATTGTTATGATTCGGCTAGCTGGATGTGGATCCTCTGTGTCAGCGAGGGATTGGCGTGGACAGTGTCGGTGGACCAGTTCTAGCGATGCTACTGGTATTCACCAGAGCCCGCCGCAAAGCGGGATGATCTTGCTGCGGCGGTAGCAACCAGGTCGTATCCACCGGCAACGGCTCAACCTCGCTGACTGCTGAGAAGGCGTGGGACAGAAGGACTAGGCAGAGGCAAGGTCAGACATAGCAGAAGGTCAGGGCAGGCGGCAAGGTTCGTAGTCAAATAACAATAGCAAGAGGTCAGGTACACTGGTAAGGCAAACACTGTAACGCTTTCTCTGGCACAAAGGCAACAAGATCCGGCAAGGAAGGGAAGGGGAAGTGAGGTTATATGGACAGGTGGAAGCTAATTAGACAGATTGGGCCAGGCACCAATCACTGGTGCACTGGCCCTTTAAATCTTAGAGAGCTGGCGCGCGCGCGCCCTAAGGAGCAGAGCCGCGCGCGCCAGGACATGACAGCCGGGGGCCGGGACAGGTGAGAGACTTGGGATGCGATTCGCGAACAGGCGCGTCCCGCTATGCGAATCGCATCCCCGCCGGCAGTGTCAGTGCAGCGCTCCCAGTCAGCGGGTCTGACCGGGGCGCTGCAGAGAGAGGAACGCCGCGAGCGCTCCGGGGAGGAGCAGGAACCCGGAGCGCTCGGCGTAACAGTAATGATAAAAATTAAACTTTCTTATATTTTAGATTCATTGCACACCAACTGAAATATTTCAGGTCTTTTATTGTTTTAATACTGATGATTTTGGCATACAGCTCATGAAAACCCCAAATTCCTATCTTTCTATTTTAATATCATGAAAAGGTTCTCTAAACGAGCTATTAACCTAATCATCTGAATCAAGTAATTAACTCTAAACTCTAAAAACTCCCAGCCTGGTTCATTACTCAAAACCGCAATCATGGGTAAGACTGCCGACCTGACTGCTGTCCAGAAGGCCATCATTGACACCCTCAAGCAAGAGGGTAAGACACAGAAAGAAATTTCTGAACAAATAGGCTGTTCCCAGAGTGCTGTATCAAGGCACCTCAGTGGGAAGTCTGTGGGAAGGAAAAAATGTGGCAGAAAACGCTCCACAACGAGAAAAGGTGACCGGACCCTGAGGAAGATTGTGGAGAAGGACCGATTCCAGAGCTTGGGGGACCTGCGGAAGCAGTGCACTGAGTCTGGAGTAGAAACATCCAGAGCCACTGTGCACAGGCGTGTGCAGGACATGGGCTACAGGTGTCGCATTCCCCAGGTCAAGCCACTTTTGAACCAGAAACAGTGGCAGAAGCGCCTGACCTGGGCTACAGAGAAGCAGCACTGGACTGTTGCTCAGTGGTCCAAAGTACTTTTTTCGGATTAAAGCAAATTTTGCATGTCATTCGGAAATCAAGGTGCCAAAGTCTGGGGGAAGATTGGGGAGAAGAAAAGGCCAAAATGCCTGAAGTCCAGTGTCAAGTACCCACAGTCAGTGATGGTCTGGGGTGCCATGTCAGCTGCTGGTGTTGGTCCACTGTGTTTTATCAAGGGCAGGGTCAATGCAGCTAGCTATCAGGAGATTTTTGAGCACTTCATGCTTCCATCTGCTGAAAAGCTTTATGGAGATGAAGATTGCCTTTTTCAGCACGACCTGGCACCTGCTCACAGTGCCAAAACCACTGGTAAATGGTTTACTGACCATGGTATTACTGTGCTCAATTGGCCTGCCAACTCTCTTGACCTGAACCCCATAGAGAATCTGTGGGATATTGTGAAGAGAAAGTTGAGAGACGCAAGACCCAACACTCTGGATGAGCTTAAGGCCGCTATCGAAGCATCCTGGGCCTCCATAACACCTCAGCAGTGCCACAGGCTGATTGCCTCCATGCCACGCCGCATTGAAGCAGTCATTTCTGCAAAAGGATTCCCGACCTAGTATTGAGTGCAAAACTGAACATAATTATTTGAAGGTTGACTTTTTTTGTATTAAAAACACTTTTCTTTTATTGGTCGGATGAAATATGCTAATTTTGTGAGATAGGAATTTTGGTTTTTCATGAGCTGTATGCCAAAATCATCAGTATTACATAGTTACATAGTTACATAGTTACATAGTTACATAGTTAGTACGGTCGAAAAAAGACATATGTCCATCAAGTTCAACCAGGGAATTAAGGGGTAGGGGTGTGGCGCGATATTGGGGAAGGGATGGGATTTTATATTTCTTCATAAGCATTAATGTTATTTAGTTCCATAAATGTATCTAATCCTGTTTTAAAGCTGTTAATTGTTCCTACTGTGACCAGTTCCTGAGGTAGACCGTTCCATAAATTCACAGTCCTCACGGTAAAGAAGGCGTGTCGCCCCTTGAGACTAAACTTTTTCTTCTCCAGACGGAGGGAGTGTCCCCTCGTCCTTTGGGGGGGTTTAACCTGGAACAGTTTTTCTCCATATTTTTTGTATGGGCCATTAATATACTTATATACGTATTAAAACAATAAAAGACCTGAAATATTTCAGTTGGTGTGCAATGAATCTAAAATATATGAAAGTTTAATTTTTATCATTACATTATGGAAAATAATGAGCTTAAGCACAATATGCAATTTTTTTTAGAAGAACCTGTATTAGTGGTACATTTTTGCTGATACATGAAGCGATTTTTGTGAAAAACTCGAAAATATAGTTAAAAATTTGAAAAATTTTCATTTTTCTATGTTTGAAACTCTCTACTTGTAAGAGAAATAGTCATGCCAAATAAACCTAGTTACTAATTCACATCCACAACATGTCTACTTTGTGCTGGCATTACTTGTTAAACATTTTTTTACGATATTAGAAGGCTTATAATAATATGAGCATTTTTTCACATTTTCTATGAAAGTTCCAAATCAAATTTTTTTAGGGACCACTTGAATGCAATATATATATATATATATATATATATATATATATATATATATATACACGTTTATATATCTGAGTAGAATACTTGACCCATATATATATATATATATATATATATGTATATATATATATATATGTATATATACGTATATATATATATATATATATATATATATATATACACACACACATGTGTATATATCTATATAAATCTGTATATCTATAGGGTCAAGTATTCTACTCAGAAATATATAAATCTGTATATATGTATGAATATGTGTGTGTGTATATATATATATATATATATATATATATATATATATATATATATATTATTTTTTTATTATGTGCAACAGCTCCCCCTAGGACCCTAGGGGGAGCTGTTGTACAATTAAACAGCTCATTTACACACACAAAAAAAATTACTGCACTCGCTTCACCTGGAAGTGAAGCATGCAGGAGGGAACAGCTTCGGGAGCTCGGGACCAGTAAGGGACATGAGGGAAGGGGGACGGGACATCGGGGTGTATAACGGCAGGTGTATAACGTGTGGTATAACACTGAATTTAGCACAGAGACAGAAAAAAAGGTAGTATATGGTACGCTAATTGCTTGAATTTAGGCCCTTTGCAATGACAAGGCGTATTTTTACGCATGAAAACCTTTTTTTTTCTTTAATACACCGGCAGGTGTATAATGTGTGGTATAACACTGAATTTAGCACAGAGACAGAGTAACAGGTGAAAAATGGTAAAAAGGCACTTAAGTCCACACTAATATGACTTATTTCTGAACAGCAGCAGGACCCAACAGTGCAGCACCACCAAAGAAAAATCCAGGGATTAAACCCTAAATTGCACTCTGTCACACAATTCTGAGCAGCAGAAGATTTGTGGAGCAAAAAAAAACTCAATAGAGCTGAAAAATGAGGAGATAAGATGCTTCAGAAAGTTCAGGCAGCTTGGAGATCTGTATGAGGCAGCTGACAGCTATCTGCCCCTCTCTGCTGCAATGCTCAATAACGTGAATAGGAGGTTTATCAATCAATGATCCTTCTCAGTGTAACAGCACAGCACTCTGCACTCCTGCCTTTCCCTAATGCTGATGTGACTAGCAGTTGTAGTGTAACGCTGTGGTATGAGCTATTCACACACACAGTCCAGTCCTCTCCATCTCAGTGCATAGATGAAATGAAGAGAGGCAAGATGGCCGCCGATTATATAGGGGCTGTGACATCACAGGGGTCAGTGAACACTGATAGGCTGCATCTCACATGTGGTTCAGGGTCATTCCCGCCGCTGTTTCCCGCCCTCCCATAATCCCCTGCCCCATGTACTCGCATGTGGATCCGCCATCTTAGCTCTACAATAGCCTGGAATGCTGTAAAATGGAGTTTAATGAAGCGATTCATGCAATAGAATCGTGGCGATATTCGTATTCGTTGCAAATCGAATTTTTCATAAAATTCGTAACGAATTCGGGTTCGTCAAGTTCGATTCACTCATCTCTAGTGGTGATGGGGGTAAGAAACCCCCCTAGGTCCCGAGGCAAGATAGCTGCCTATTAGTGATAACCACAATCTTACCGGGCGTGGCAGGATTCCGCGAGTATCGGCCAGTATCTGTATGACGTACATATAAGTCATAGGTCGGGAAAACCTTTCCGGTCAGGACGTACATGTATGTCATGGGTCGGGAAGGGGTTAAGAAATAGTTTGGGTAGCCGGTCACCCCCAACAATTGACCAATGTAAAGGCACGGACAATTGGGCAATAGTGTTGCTCGCGAATATTCGCAATTCGAATATTATTCGCGAATATCGCATATTCGCGAATTCGCGAATTTTGCGAATATAGCGCTATATATTCGTAATTACGAATATTCGTTTTTTATTTTATTTTTTCTTCACAGTACACATCACAGTGATCACCCCTCTCTGCTTCCAGCTTGTGTGGTGTAAAGAAGGCTCTAATACTACTGTGTGAGACTGGCGTGCGAAAATTCGCATATGCGAAAATTCGCATATGCTAATGTTCGCATATGCGAATTTTCACATGTGTTAATTTTCGCATACGCGTATTTTCGCATGTGCGAAAATAAAACGAGAATATAACGAATATGCGAATATTCGCGAATATATGACGAACATTCGTCCATATATTCGCGAATATTCGCGAATTCGAATATGGCCTATGCCGCTCAACACTATTGGGCAATAATGTTCCTGTGTAAAAGGACCTTTTCTCAACTTTTGCTAACACTACAGTATTCTTATCAGACACTAAGTGATAAGGAAACCCCCTATTGTTAAATGAACCAAAAATGACCCCAGGGGGTTTTATCCATTGACAGAGACAGTATTTCTGCCAAGGCTAACATAACAAAATACCTTTTGCTGTCTCTTAACAGATGAGTGATAAAACAATCAGGAACTGAGATAACAACAGATCTTTTTACCTGCAGAGCATCTCAAGGCCTAGTGTAATTAGGATTAGGTTGTAAATTGTACAAAGACAAATGATATACTGTAGCTCCTATAGGAGTCTGGGTATTCATATTATGCTGATTTTTCACTATGATTCATCTGGTGTCATGTTTCACAAAATGATGTACAGTACTGGGGCATGATGTGACCGTATCGTACAGAGGTCCCACAGCTCAACATCATGGAATCCTACGAGATTTACTGTGTATGTGACTAAATATCACAAAGTGATGTCAGTACAAAGAAATGGAAGCCATGTTCCAGCATATAACATCAATATCCTAGAATTTGATGAAGCTATTGAGCTATGATCAGTGCGGGTCATAAGCATTGGCAAATATGTCCGGGACCTTCATGTCTGCAATTCAACTTCTTTCACTTGGGGCTAAGTCATAGTACCAAACACAGCTATAGTACTCTAAGGTGCCCTCCAGATTACACAGTGGTGGTCTACTCTAGCAGGAGGTGCTTGCTCTTAACATCCATTTGCCATAAAGACACCCACACAAATGTGATAGTTGCCGTCTGAATATTCATTTGGCCAACAGCTATTTTTCCCGATCCCTCAATACACATGAATGTTTGGCTTGGGGTACTCCGCCCCTAGACATCTTATCCTCTATCAACGCTGGGACCCCCACAATCTCTGTGCAGCACTTGGGGTTCATGTAGAATGCTGGGAGTGGGCGGCGGGGTTTGTGACATCACAGCCACGCCCCCTCATGACATCACACCACACCCCTTCAATGCAAGTCTAATGGAGGACACCACGAGGGGCGTGGCTGTGATGTCACGACCCCCGCCGCCCTCTCCCAGCATTCAGAACAAAATGTTCCAAATACTAGGGCAGCGGAATACCCCTTTAAGAAAAAATGGTACGCTCCTGAGAAAAAGTTAGGCTGAATTTTAGGCATAACGTTAGGCTGATTCCCAAGACCTTGGAGCCCCAACTCAGTTACCTTGAAAATTCACATGAAGTTTATTAAAAGTTTCTCCAGTTGGTGGGGACCGGCCATGGAGAGACACAGACACAGACACAGACTAGAGGGTATAATGGAGTCTTCCAGAATGAGCCTGGAAAATTATATTTATATTAAGATTTGCCAGGGATAAACCCCTATTACAGTCTAATGACCGATCATATACATTATTAGCAAAATAAGGTACATTCTTTATTGTAGAAGATGGTTATGTAATAGAAAGAGCCCATGATTATTAATAAGCTGCCTTGTTTCTATCTTGTTCCCCTACTTTGCACTACATTTTTGTTATGGAAAGTATGAAATCCCCCACATCAGCAAAGAAACAGACAGATAAAACACATCACAATTATTTTACAGTAATAATTTGACATTTTGGAAACATATTGCTAAATATTGCAGTGTATACTTTGAACGCCACGTCTAAAGGGTTACTAGCGCGCGGCATCAAGATCAGTGCCATGCGCTATTAGCCACGGCCCTGCTTTATAGACAGGGAGAGGGCGGAGGGCATACAGGTATGCCCTCCATCCCCAACAGGGTGCCAGATTTGTAAATTACTTCTACTAATCTTAATCCTTCCAGTACTTATCAGCTGCTGTAAGCTCCAGAGGAAGTTGTGTAGTTCTTTCCAGTCTGACAACAGTGCTCTCTGCTGACACCTCTGTCCATGTCAGGAACCCATAGTAAACCTCTCCTACTCTGGACAGTTCCTGACATGAACAGAGGTGGCAGCATAGAGCACTGTGTTCAGACTGGAAAGAACTACACAACTTCCACTGGAGCATGCAGCAGCTGATAAGTACTGGAAGGATTCAAAAATCCTTTACAAATCTGTATAACTTTCCGGTACCAGTTCATCTGATTTTTTTCCCCTGGAGTACCGCTTTAAGCAAAGACTAAGGGGGGATTTACAAATAATCGCTGTGGTAAGTGGTTTTTTACTCCTTTTTGTCATGGGTGGCTTTTAACTCTCTGCACCAAATTTACAAAAAGGCACAAGTTGGGCTATAAATTTTATGCAATTTCAAAAATGTCATATGTGTTTCATATGTATGAATTTACCCACATCACAGGTGAGTGTTACAGGAAGCTCTTTCAGAGGTGATTCCTTGTGTGTTAAACTTAATTTTACCTAATATCCAGACTTTTAAACATGTTCATCCTAACCATATTGAAAAATGCTTCAAAATAAAAAAAAAATGATATATATATATATATATATATATATATATATATATATATATATATATAAACATTTTTTTTTATGAGGAGGGAGAATCCACAGGTACAGTTGCGGAAGGATCAGTAGCGAACGATGGTGAAGAAATTAATGTTAATGTTACTAATTTCAAGGATCAAAATGTATTATTACAGCTTACCTGTTTGCAGAAAGAAAATGCAGTTGTCGATGATAGTAGGAATAATAACTACCGCTCGGCCAACCCTGGTTTCTATCCTGTTGCCTCCCGTTCGGAGGCGCTGGATAGATTCCAGGAGTTGGTCGAGCGGGACCTAGTGAAACTTAATGAACAGGTGTCTCGGAATAATGCTTATGACAATTTAAACAAAAATGAACGTATAGCATTGAAGGAACTATCTGAGAATAAATCTATCGTAATTCGCAATGCTGATAAAGGTGGAAATATTATTGTTCTGGATTCAGGGTTATACAAAAAACTCAATGAGGATATGTTATTAGACACATCAACTTACTGTAAATTAAGAAATGACCCTACTAAAACGTACCAGATGGAACTTAAGAAAATATTGGAAGAGGGTGTAGCACTGGGGGCAATTAACAAAAAACTGGAAGAATATCTGTTTGTAGAGAATCCAGTTACACCAGTGTTCCACTCACTCCCCAAGGTACATAAAGGTGTATTTCCACCTCCCCTTCGGCCAATAGTTGCTGGCATTGGGTCGCTGGGTGAGCGCCTTGGAGAGTGGGTGGATCACCATCTCCAACCCCTGACTAAAATCACCCCCACATTTACACAAGACACTAAGCATGTGATCAATATCTTAGAAAAAATCGTGTGGGATGAGCAGTTGTCATGGGCAACGTGTGATGTTATAGGCTTATATCCATGCATTCCCTGGTCTAAAGGCCTCGAGGCCCTGTCCATTCATATGGAAAAGTTCAGCACATACTCCCCTGGTCTGCGGGAATTTATCACCATCGCCACGGAGTTTTTGCTTAAACACAACTACTTCGTGTTCGATGGTGGTTTCTACCTGCAGACCAGGGGAGCATCAATGGGTGCCAAATATTCCCCGTCTTTTGCAAATATCTACATGTTTCACTGGGAGCAACTTTTTATTTTCAGTGACAAAAACCCATATCATGATAACATACACTGGATCAGTCGCTACATAGACGATTTATTGATAATTTGGAGGGGTACAGAGACACTATTCTCGGAATTTGTTAAATATATTGGGAATAACTGTCACGATGCCGGCTGGCAGGTAGTGGACCCTCTGTGCCAGAGAGGGATTGGCGTGGACCGTGCTAGTGGACCGGTTCTAAGCCACTACTGGTTTTCACCAGAGCCCGCCGCAAAGCGGGATGGTCTTGCTGCGGCGGTAGTGACCAGGTCGTATCCACTAGCAACGGCTCACCTCTCTGGCTGCTGAAGATAGGCGCGGTACAAGGGAGTAGGCAGAAGCAAGGTCGGACGTAGCAGAAGGTCGGGGCAGGCAGCAAGGATCGTAGTCAGGGGCAACGGCAGAAGGTCTGGAAACACAGGCAAGGAACACACAAGGAACGCTTTCACTGGCACTAAGGCAACAAGATCCGGCAAGGGAGTGCAAGGGAAGTGAGGTAATATAGGGAAGTGCACAGGTGAAAACCCTAATTGGAACCACTGCGCCAATCAGCGGCGCAGTGGCCCTTTAAATCGCAGAGACCCGGCGCGCGCGCGCCCTAGGGAGCGGGGCCGCGCGCGCCGGGACAGAACAGACGGGGAGCGAGTCAGGTAGGGGAGCCGGGGTGCGCATCGCGAGCGGGCGCTACCCGCATCGCGAATCGCATCCCGGCTGGCAGCAGGATCGCAGCGCCCCGGGTCAGAGGACGTGACCGGAGCGCTGCAGCGGAGGGAGTGAAGCGAGCGCTCCGGGGAGGAGCGGGGACCCGGAGCGCTCGGCGTAACAGTACCCCCCCCCTTGGGTCTCCCCCTCTTCTTGGAGCCTGAGAACCTGAGGAGCAGACTTTTGTCAAGGATGTTGTCCTCAGGTTCCCAGGATCTCTCTTCAGGACCACAACCCTCCCAGTCTACTAAAAAAAAATTTTTCCCTCTGACCTTTTTGGCAGCCAAAATTTCCTTGACCGAGAAGACGTCCGAGGAGCCGGAAACAGGAGTGGGAGGAACAGATTTGGGAGAAAAACGGTTGAGGATGAGTGGTTTGAGAAGAGAGACGTGAAAGGCATTAGGGATACGAAGAGAAGGAGGAAGAAGAAGTTTATAAGAGACAGGATTAATTTGACACAAAATTTTGAAAGGACCAAGATAGCGTGGTCCCAACTTGTAGCTAGGGACACGGAAGCGGACATATTTAGCGGAGAGCCATACCTTGTCTCCAGGGGAAAAAACGGGGGGAGCTCTTCTTTTCTTATCCGCGAACCTCTTCATGCGTGAAGAAGCCTGTAAGAGAGAATTTTGGGTCTCTCTCCATATAATGGAAAGGTCACGAGAAATTTCATCCACAGCGGGCAGACCAGAGGGCAAGGGGGTAGGGAGGGGGGGAAGAGGGTGACGGCCGTACACCACGAAAAATGGGGATTTGGAGGAAGATTCAGAGACCCTGAAGTTATACGAAAATTCGGCCCATGGAAGGAGATCTGCCCAGTCATCCTGGCGGGAGGAAACAAAATGTCGCAAATAATCACCCAGGATCTGGTTAATTCTTTCTACTTGTCCATTGGACTGGGGATGATATGCAGAGGAAAAATTTAATTTAATCTTGAGTTGTTTACAGAGAGCCCTCCAGAATTTAGACACGAATTGGACCCCTCTATCCGAGACAATCTGCGTAGGCAACCCGTGAAGACGAAAAATGTGTACAAAAAATTGTTTAGCCAACTGAGGCGCAGAAGGAAGACCAGGAAGAGGGATGAAATGTGCCATTTTGGAGAATCGATCAACGACCACCCAAATAACGGTGTTGCCACGGGAAGGGGGTAAATCAGTAATAAAATCCATACCAATCAGAGACCAAGGCTGTTCGGGGACAGGCAGAGGATGAAGAAAACCAGCGGGCTTCTGGCGAGGAGTCTTATCCCGGGCACAGATAGTGCAGGCTCGCACAAAGTCCCCAACATCCGTCTCCAGAGTCGGCCACCAATAGAAGCGGGAGATGAGTTGCACAGATTTCTTGATGCCCGCATGACCTGCGAGATGGGAGGAGTGACCCCATTTGAGGATTCCGAGGCGTTGGCGTGGAGAAACAAAGGTCTTTCCTGGAGGAGTCTGCCTGATGGAGGCAGGAGAAGTGGAGATCAGGCAGTCAGGTGGAATGATGTGTTGCGGAGGGAGATCAACTTCTGAGGCATCCGAGGAACGAGAGAGAGCATCGGCCCTAATGTTCTTATCGGCAGGACGAAAGTGAATCTCAAAATTAAATCGGGCAAAGAACAGAGACCACCGGGCCTGGCGAGGATTCAGCCGTTGGGCCGACTGGAGGTAGGAGAGGTTCTTGTGGTCGGTGTAGATAATAACAGGAAATCTTGATCCCTCCAGCAGATGCCTCCATTCCTCAAGTGCTAATTTAATGGCTAGAAGCTCTCGATCCCCGATGGAGTAGTTCCTCTCCGCTGGAGAGAAGGTCCTAGAGAAAAAACCACAAGTGACAGCATGCCCGGAAGGATTTTTTTGTAGAAGAACAGCTCCAGCTCCTACTGAGGAGGCATCAACCTCCAATAGGAAGGGTTTGGAAGGGTCAGGTCTGGAGAGCACGGGAGCCGAAGAAAAGGCAGACTTGAGTCGTTTAAAGGAGTCTTCTGCTTGAGGAGGCCAGGACTTGGGATCAGCATTTTTCTTGGTTAAAGCCACGATAGGAGCCACAATGGTAGAAAAATGTGGAATAAATTGCCTGTAATAATTGGCGAACCCCAAAAAGCGTTGGATAGCACGGAGTCCGGAGGGGCGTGGCCAATTTAAGACGGCAGAGAGTTTGTCTGGATCCATCTGTAGTCCCTGGCCAGAGACCAAATATCCTAGAAAAGGAAGAGATTGGCATTCAAACAGACATTTCTCAATTTTGGCATAGAGTTGGTTGTCACGAAGTCTCTGAAGAACCATACGGACATGCTGGCGGTGTTCTTCTAGATTGGCAGAAAAAATTAGGATATCGTCCAGATATACCACAACACAGGAGTATAACAGATCACGAAAAATTTCATTGACAAAGTCTTGGAAGACGGCAGGGGCATTGCACAGTCCAAAGGGCATGACCAGATACTCAAAGTGTCCATCTCTGGTGTTAAATGCCGTTTTCCACTCGTCCCCCTCTCTGATGCGGATGAGGTTATAGGCGCCTCTTAAGTCCAATTTAGTGAAGATGTGGGCACCTTGGAGGCGATCAAAGAGTTCAGAGATGAGGGGTAAGGGGTAGCGGTTCTTAACCGTGATTTTATTAAGACCGCGGTAGTCAATGCAAGGACGTAGGGAGCCATCTTTTTTGGACACAAAGAAAAATCCGGCTCCGGCAGGAGAGGAGGATTTACGGATAAAGCCCTTTTTTAGATTCTCCTGGACGTATTCGGACATGGCAAGAGTCTCTGGGGCAGAGAGAGGATAAATTCTGCCCCGGGGTGGAGTAGTACCCGGGAGGAGGTCGATAGGGCAATCATAAGGCCTGTGAGGAGGTAGAGTCTCAGCTTGTTTTTTGCAGAAAACATCCGCGAAGTCCATGTAGGCCTTAGGGAGACCGGTTACTGGAGGAACCACAGAGTTACGGCAAGGGTTACTGGGAACCGGTTTTAGACAGTTCTTGGAACAAGAGGACCCCCAACTCTTGATCTCCCCAGTGGACCAATCCAGGGTTGGGGAATGAAGTTGAAGCCAGGGAAGTCCAAGGAGAATCTCCGAGGTGCAATTGGGGAGGACCAAAAGTTCAATCCTCTCATGATGAGATCCGATGCTCATAAGAAGGGGCTCCGTGCGGAAACGTATGGTACAGTCCAATCTTTCATTATTTACACAATTGATGTAGAGGGGTCTGGCGAGACTGGTCACTGGGATGTTGAACCTGTTGACGAGAGAGGCCAAAATAAAATTTCCTGCAGATCCAGAGTCCAAGAAGGCCACTGTAGAGAAGGAGAAGGCAGAGGCAGACATCCGCACAGGCACAGTAAGACGTGGAGAAGCAGAGTAGACATCAAGGACTGTCTCACCTTTGTGCGGAGTCAGCGTACGTCTTTCCAGGCGGGGAGGACGGATAGGACAATCCCTCAGGAAGTGTTCGGTACTAGCACAGTACAGGCAGAGGTTCTCCATACGGCGTCGTGTCCTCTCTTGAGGTGTCAGGCGAGACCGGTCGACCTGCATAGCCTCCACGGCGGGAGGCACAGGAACAGATTGCAGGGGACCAGAGGAGAGAGGAGCCGAGGAGACGAAACGCCTCGTGCGAACAGAGTCCATATCTTGGCGGAGTTCCTGACGCCTTTCAGAAAAACGCATGTCAATGCGAGTGGCTAGGTGAATAAGTTCATGTAGATTAGCAGGAATTTCTCGTGCGGCCAGAACATCTTTAATGTTGCTGGATAGGCCTTTTTTGAAGGTCGCGCAGAGGGCCTCATTATTCCAGGACAATTCTGAAGCAAGTGTACGGAATTGTACGGCATACTCGCCAACGGAAGAATTACCCTGGACCAGGTTCAACAGGGCAGTCTCAGCAGAAGAGGCTCGGGCAGGTTCCTCAAAGACACTTCGGATTTCCGAGAAGAAGGAGTGTACAGAGGCAGTGACGGGATCATTGCGGTCCCAGAGTGGTGTGGCCCATGACAGGGCTTTTCCGGACAGAAGACTGACTACGAAAGCCACCTTAGACCTTTCAGTGGGAAACAGGTCCGACATCATCTCCAGATGCAGGGAACATTGGGAAAGAAAGCCACGGCAAAACTTAGAGTCCCCATCAAATTTATCCGGCAAGGATAAGCGTATCCCAGGAGCGGCCACTCGCTGCGGAGGAGGTGCAGGAGCTGGCGGAGGAGATGACTGCTGAAGCTGTGGTAGCAACTGTTGTAGCATAACGGTCAGTTGAGACAGCTGTTGGCCTTGTTGCGCTATCTGTTGTGACTGCTGGGCGACCACCGTGGTGAGGTCAGCGACAACTGGCAGAGGAACTTCAGCGGGATCCATGGCCGGATCTACTGTCACGATGCCGGCTGGCAGGTAGTGGACCCTCTGTGCCAGAGAGGGATTGGCGTGGACCGTGCTAGTGGACCGGTTCTAAGCCACTACTGGTTTTCACCAGAGCCCGCCGCAAAGCGGGATGGTCTTGCTGCGGCGGTAGTGACCAGGTCGTATCCACTAGCAACGGCTCACCTCTCTGGCTGCTGAAGATAGGCGCGGTACAAGGGAGTAGGCAGAAGCAAGGTCGGACGTAGCAGAAGGTCGGGGCAGGCAGCAAGGATCGTAGTCAGGGGCAACGGCAGAAGGTCTGGAAACACAGGCAAGGAACACACAAGGAACGCTTTCACTGGCACTAAGGCAACAAGATCCGGCAAGGGAGTGCAAGGGAAGTGAGGTAATATAGGGAAGTGCACAGGTGAAAACCCTAATTGGAACCACTGCGCCAATCAGCGGCGCAGTGGCCCTTTAAATCGCAGAGACCCGGCGCGCGCGCGCCCTAGGGAGCGGGGCCGCGCGCGCCGGGACAGAACAGACGGGGAGCGAGTCAGGTAGGGGAGCCGGGGTGCGCATCGCGAGCGGGCGCTACCCGCATCGCGAATCGCATCCCGGCTGGCAGCAGGATCGCAGCGCCCCGGGTCAGAGGACGTGACCGGAGCGCTGCAGCGGAGGGAGTGAAGCGAGCGCTCCGGGGAGGAGCGGGGACCCGGAGCGCTCGGCGTAACAATAACAACCTAAACTTGGGGTTTACCTCACATTTTGATAAAAATATAATTAATTTTTTGGACATTTCGTTGATTAGTGGGAGTGATGGCATAGAAATTCGCCCCTATAGAAAAGATACAGCCTCTAACTCCATTCTGTTAGCCTCCTCCTGCCATCCACGACATGTCCTGGATAATATTCCCTATGGCGAATTATGTAGAATAAAACGTAACTGCTCTAGTGAGATACAATTTAAAATTGCAGCAGAGGAACTTCATACTAGATTGGAACAGAGGGGTTATAGTGAAAAAATATTAAAAAAAGCAGAAATAAGAATAGCAGGACGGGGACGCGAGGAACTAGTATCCTATTCCAGCAGGCATCAGAATAGAAGGGACTCACATAAGGTTGGAGACAAATCAGCCAAAAATACAATCGAAAATGAAAATGTAAATTCGAGTAAAGATAGACCACCATTTTTCGTAACCTCATACAGTACTCAATTTGGACAGATTAAGAAAATAATAAATAGATATATTCCGGTATTAGAAACAGACCCAATATTAAGAGACTTATTATCAGAAGGTATTTCTATTGTGTCTAGGAGAGGCCCCACTATTGGAACTAGAGTCTCACCCAGTCTATTTATTAGTCAAAAGGAAAGTGTTAAGGATCGGGACTGGTTGAGGAATATAGGTAATCGCAAATGTGGTCATACCAGATGCATCACATGTACACATATGGTGAATACAAATACTGTAACGTCTTGCACAACAAATAGGACATACAATATACACCAATACATCAATTGTAATACTAAATCCATCATATATGTAGCCACATGCATTGCGTGTAATTTGCAATATGTAGGATGCTCGGGTAATTCATTGAAAGTGAGGTTTAGGAAACATATTACGGATGCTAAAAGTAGTTTGACAAACATGTCCATGCTGTCACGTCACTTTAGAGAGTCCCATTCAGGGGACACTACCCATTTACGAGTATTGGGAGTAGAAAAAGTCACCTTAGGACCTAGGGGAGGCGATCTCAGAAAGAAATTATACAATAGAGAGGCACATTGGATGTTCCTCTTGGGAACAAGATTCCCGCAAGGATTAAATAAAAGATTGGATTTAATGTTAACGTGTGCATAAATCGAGTAAGCAAATATGGTGGATGTATACAATTTATCATTAATCACGCAAGTTTAGTCCCCGATTTAACATGCATTCTTCATTTCTTGTGCACATATAGTAAATTTCGAATTGTTGTAAATTATAGGGGGATGTTCACACGGCGTGATGCATATCATGCGGTTATCGATTTATATATAAAAATATCTCGGATTTTGATGTTTAGATATAGTTTAAAGTGCGTATTTCGGTAAATTTGTACCTCTAAACCAATATGAATATCGGTACATATAATAAATTTTGAATTGTCGCAAATTATAGGGGGTTGTTCACATAGTGTGACACACACCACGAGGTTATTGATTTATATATAAAAATATCTCGGATTCTTATGTGTAGATATAGTTTAAATTGTTATTGCGGTTAAATATGCACCCCCAAATCAATATGAATATCGGTAGTATTGGTAGATTAGCCTTTGGACCATTCAAGTTTGAAATTTGAATGTTACTTGTAATGTGAAATTTAAAACCGCATTGATTGCATCCTCGTTTGAACTCTCTCCGAACGATTAAATGTGATCATGATTCCCAATGCCATGTTTTGTAACCAACTGTTTTTAATTAAGCTTCATGTGGTCATGTGACCAAACTCATGTGTATTTTAACCTGCATTATTGAGTGTATGTCTATCTACGACTAAGCACCTGAGGGTGCGAAACGCGTCAGATTGTGTCCTGCCTAAGCGTGTGAATAAAGCCATTGACAAGTTTTACCTGCATCTTCTCGAGTGCCGGACGTTTTCTTTTCTGTGAGATATATATATATATATATATATATATATATATATATATATATATATATATATATATATATATATACCGTATATACTCGAATATAAGCCGAGTTTTTCAGCACGATTTTTCGTGCTGAAAACACCCCCCTCGGCTTATACTGGAGTGAACTCTCCACCCGCAGTGGTCTTCAACCTGCGTACCTCCAGAGGTTTCAAAACTACAACTCCCAGCAAGCCCGGGCAGCCATCGGCTGTCCGGGCTTGCTGGGAGTTGTAGTTTTGAAACCTCCGGAGGTCCGCAGGTTGAAGACCACTGCGGCCTTCGACATCATCCAGCCCCCTCTCACCCCCTTTAGTTCTGTACAGTACTCACCTCCACTCGGCGCTGGTCCGGTGCTGCAGGACTGTCCGGTGAGGAGGTCGTCCGGTGGGATAGTGGTTCCGGGCTGCTATCTTCACCGGGGAGGCCTCTTCTAAGCACTTCGGGCCCAGCCCCAGAATAGTCACGTTGCCTTGACATCGACGCAGAGGTACGTTCATTGCCAACGTACTTCTGCGTCATCGTCCAGGCAACGCCTCTATTCTGGGCCCGCAGCGCGGAGAAGAGGCGCCCCCAGTGAAGATAGCAGCCTGGAACCACTATCCCACCGGACGACCTCCTCACCGGACAGCCCTGCAGCACCGGACCAGCGCCGAGCGGAGGTGAGTACTGTACAAAACTAAAGGGGGGCGAGAGGGGGCTGGATGATGTCGAAGGCCGCAGTGGTCTTCAACCTGCGGACCTCCGGAGGTTTCAAAACTACAACTCCCAGCAAGCCCGGACAGCCGATGGCTGTGGGATGATGAAGGGGGGGTGTGGGATGATGAAGGGGGGGTGTGGGATGATGACAAGGGGATGATGAAGGGGGGGTTGGATGATTACAAGGGGATGATGATGGGGTGGAGATGATGACAAGGGGATGATGAAGCGGGGTGGGGATGATGAAGGGGGGTGTGTGGGATGATGATGAAGGGGGGTGGGGATGATGACAAGGGGATGATGAAGGGGGGTGGGGATGATGACAAGGGGATGATGAAGGGGGCGTGTGGGATGATGACAAGGGGATAATGACAGGTGATGATGATGAGGGTCTGGATGATGACAGGCGCTGATGATGATGAGGATGTTAATGATGGGGGTCTGGATGATGACAGGGGGGATGATGTATTTCCCACCCTAGGCTTATACTCGAGTCAATAACTTTTCCTGGGATTTTGGGTTGAAATTAGGGGTCTCGGCTTATACTCGGGTCGGCTTATACTCGAGTATATACGGTATATATTTCAATAACAAGGTGGTCTGCTTCTATTAATGAGTAATTTCAAAAACATTTTGTAATGTGTGTTTTCTATGCCATATTTTTTATGGAGGTGATTTGCGCCTTTTTAAAGGGTTTGTGCCAAATTTCGTGTCTTTTTAAAAAGTAGCATTTTCATAAATTCCTGACCACTGTAAAAACCCCACTGAAAACACACATACTGCCGCCAAGGAAACGAATGTGCATAAATGAAAAGGCACAACAAAAAGCGCAAAAAACACACTGCGCCAAATTTTTGCACCAAATTAACCCCAGAAAACAAGGGTAGAGTACTTCATAAATACCCCCCCTAATACTTTATTATTATCTGTAGCAAAATTGTGTTCACCTTAGTAGATTTTCAATGTCCCTGACTGCCACATAGTATTCCTAAGACCTAACAGTGCCTATACTCCAGGCCATATTTGCCATCAGGCACCCGGAGACCTGTGCCTAGGGCAGCTGTATTGACATGGCAGCAATAGAGTAAAAAAAAAAAAAAGCTTCTGCTGCCCCCATACTGTAATTGAACAAAAAAAAAACCTTGGTTAAATCCACATGGGTCAGGACAGTTGACAACTTTACGTTGTTCAGCCACCACAGGAACTGTAAACATTATTTTAGTTATTTTAGATCCCTCAAAGTGTTAATGCCAGACAATGGTGTAATCATCCTGGCTTCTAATAGCAGTCATTATAATACACCTAACGAACAGGTTCAAATCCACAACATGGTACATCACAGAGAGCCTTTCTGGAACTTTAGGTAAAACTTTACAATATTTAATGTATTACATCCCATAGATTATTTCAAGGATACATGATCTCCAATCATCATCTATTTAACCCCTTCCCTCTTTGGCGATTTTTCATTTCTGCACTTTTGTTTTTTCCTCCTCTCCTTCTAAAAATCATAACACTTTGAGGGCTTGTTCTTTGCGCCAACAATTTTACTTTTTAATACCATTAATAATTTAACCACAAAATCTATGGCAAAACCAGAAAAAACTTATTTGTGGGGCAAAATTGAAAAAAAGGCCATTTTGTAATTTTTGCTGCTTCCATTTCTACGCAGTGCAGTTTTCGGTAAAAATAGCCCCTTATATTTATTCTGTAGGTCCATACAGTCGCAAGGATGCCCATTTTTTATGTTTCATTTTATTTTACTACTAAAGAAAAAAAGTACTTGCACCAAAATTAATGCGTTGAAAAATGTCCTTTTCTGACCCTTATAGCTTTTTTATTTTTCCGTATAAGGGGCAGTAGAAGGGCTCATTTTTTGCGCCGTGATCTGAAGTTTTTATCAGTACATTTGTTTTGATCAGACTTTTTGATCACTTTTTATTCATTTTTTTATGGTATAAAAAGTGACCAAAAATACGCTATTTTGGATTATGTTTTTTTGCGTGTACGCCATTGACCTTGCGGTTTAAATAATTATATATTTTTATAGTTAGGACATTTATGTATGCGATGATACCACATATGTTTATTTTTATATTTATTTACACACTTTTTTTGTTATGGGAAAAGGGGGGTGATTAAAACTTTTATTAGGGAAGGGGTTAAATCACATTTATTAACACTTTATTTTCCCCCATAGGGGACTATAACATTGCACACACTGATTTCCTACACTGATCACTGCCATGCAATAGCAGGGCATTGATCAGTGTTATCGCCGCTCAACTGCTCCTGCCTGGCCCAGGCATGGAGCAGTCATTCGGCGATCAGACAGCGAGGAGGCAGGTAGGGATCTTCCTCGCGTCCTGCAAGCTGTTCACCGCGGCGGTCCCGAATAGCACCACTGAGCTAACCGGCAATGTTTACTTTCGTTTTAGACGTGGCGATCAAGTTTGATCACCGGGTCTAAAGGGTTAATGCCGGACATCAGCCTGATCGGCGATGTCCGGCTTTAGCCGTGGGTCCTGGTTGCTTATAGCAACTGGGGCCCACCGGGTATGATGCGTGCTCACCTGCTGAGCGAGCCTCATACTTCGGGAGCCGCAAATGGACGTTAATGAACGTCCATTTGCGGCAAGGGGTTAAAAGGTTTAGGGCTATTAAAACATCTTCAGACCTTTATATATTATCTTCCTTTTCTTTTATTATTCTTTTTGTATGTAATGCTGTAATGTTCTCTTTTATTGTTATTAAGTTGTTTATGTATTAGTAAAACAAAAAAATTATTTTATGTATTTTCAATCTTTCTAATAAAATATTATATGTAATAGCAGTCATTGCTCACCGGCTTTAAAGCAAGCTCATGAGCTCTTTTGAAGTCCCCCTGCGGGATCAGAGCATAAATGTACGCCATTTGTCCCTAACACCTTAAGGACATTAGGCGTACCTGTATGCCCTAGTCTCGCTTCCGTTATATGAAGCACACTCAGGAGCTTGCGCACTCAATAACCAGTGGGTCCCGGTTGCTATAGTAATCGCCGATCAGGGTCGTTAAAATCGCAGGGTCCCATTCACCAGAGAGGACAGCGGGAGAGCCCTCACCTACCTCCATGCCCTCCGTTCGGTGATCCAATGCTCCAGGAAGGCATGGCAGCCTAGAGCAATGGAGCACTGTTCTATGAAACCGCATTGAAGAGTGTATGCAATCTAAAGATCTCAACACATAGAAAATTAGTGTGTAATTAGATAATCAGACAGGTAATCTAAAGATTGCATCTAACAGTACCCTATGGGGACAAAAAAAGTATTAAAAATGCAAAAAAAAAAAAAAAGCTAATAAATGTGAATTAACCCCTTCACTTTTTTTAAATAAAATTATGTTAAAAATAATAACCATAGGCTTATGTGCATAAATGAAACAAAACTAAAAAAGTAGCCAACCCCTCTAGGCTAGCATCAGTTGCCTGATACAATGATGTAATGGTAAACATGGTGACTGGATCGTGCTTCAATTATAATATGAAAGTGCAAATTTATTACACAATATAAAATACATATAAAATATAAACAATAACTCCTCGAAACACAAGGGCCCTTGTGCCGAGGAAAATTACAATATAAAACTTATACACACACCAATAGCTAGCATTGAGAATTTTTTAACAATGCAATAGTACTTTAAATCCGGCCTCAGATATTTCAAATGGGTTAAATGTCCCTTAAAAGGTATGGATTCCAATTATACGTAAGATACGTCAAGTCCCATATAGGATATAGATTCCAAATTTTAAACGTGGAATAGGTAAATTCTAGTTACCAGTCTGCAATACATCCCGATAGAAAGTCACCTTGAGTTGAAAATGTGGAGTCCGCACGGTTAGGTGGTACCAGACGCTGGCATGCGTCCTCGCGGCGGTCTGCCTGCCACAGACCAGCTGTAATAATAACCGCTTGCTGATGTTTCGCTGCAGATGGTAACCACACGATGAAGCAGGTGCGGACTTCTAGGTAACTCGATGGTGGGTGACGTCACAGGCGCTTGGGCAATACTGCCTGGAAGATGATTCCGGGAATGGTGTACTGCTTAGCAGAACTGGATCGGAGTTCGCCTTTGAATAGTCAGGTAGCGGTGATGTATGATATTCTTATACCTAGACGCGTTTCTGGGCTCACATGTGCTTTATACACGGCCCTTTCCTCAGTAGGCTTGCATGCGAGGACGCATGCCAGCGTCTGGTACCACCTAACCGTGCAGACTCCACATTTTCAACTCAAGGTGACTTTCTATCGGGATGTATTGCAGACTGGTAACTAGAATTTACCTATTCCACGTTTAAAATTTGGAATCTATATCCTATATGGGACTTGACGTACCTTACGTATAATTGGAATCCATACCTTTTAAGGGACATTTAACCCATTTGAAAAATCGGGGGCCGGATTTAAAGTACTATTGCATTGTTAAAAAATTCTCAATGCTAGCTATTGGTGTGTGTATAAGTTTTATATTGTAATTTTCCTCGGCACAAGGGCCCTTGTGTTTCGAGAAGTTATTGTTTATATTTTATATGTATTTTATATTGTGTAATAAATTTGCACTTTCATATTATAATTGAAGCACGATCCAGTCATCATTTTTACCATTACATCATTGTATCAGGAATCTGATGCTAGCCTAGAGGGGTTGGCTACTTTATTAGTTTTGTTTCCCTTATCACAACACCAGGTGTAGGTGTACAGCCCTCTTACCTCAGCTAGTTAATTGTGAGCTGCACATCCCCAGTTTTTTATGTGCATAAATGTCTGAACTATTGAAATATAATGTTAATAGATATACTGCAATGCTTTATATTAAACAGAGAAAGGGTTCCAAATTAATTTAGACATTTCTATTTCTCCTCTACCCCCTCCCCTACACACACACACACACATACACACAGACATGGACACAATTCTAACATAAACAATAGCATTTTTGTACCTTTTTATAAGTAGATTCATGAAAAAAAAACTATGAAATTAGTTTTCCCTAACATTTTTCCCCAATAAATTGATACAAATTATAAGCTATTTTATAATAATGAGATGACAAGAGAAGTACAACTCAGAAATTAGAATTATGCAGCTATGCCAACCTACCATACAAAAACAACAAATAGGTTAATTGCTACAGAATTGTATAAACAACCTTTCCTTACATTTTACTTTCTAAGTGAACATTTTTTGTCCAAACCTAATTTACAACCAATCCATACAATATAATGCTTATTTTATAACAATCATTTATTTTATTTTGTTGTATTTTTTTTATTTTGTAGATGTACAATTGTTCTATTTTAAAGGTCATAGTGATCTTTGAAGTAATTTATTGCAGGTTTTTGCAGGATGTTACAAGTCTACAATTTTTGCACAATACTGTTCTAGGAGGGTCTTTCATCAGTAGGGCTGTGTCTTATCTAGACCTTTACAGTGAGGTTAATTTGATACCATCCTGCACTATCACACATTTATTGTTAACACAACACACAAGACCTTTTTCAGATACAGATCGGGTGAGGTGATAATCTCTCGTCCTCCAAATGTTGTCTACCTCAGTGTCTCCGACTAAATGAAGAGCAAACTTACATTACAATGAGTAGGCAAAGTCCTGTAAACACATTTTTGGTCTAATTTAGGGCGGAAGTCTTCAAAGAAATGAGATTGATTTACAAGGCACAATAGACTGTTCAACCTTTAAGCTCGATCCCAACAATTGTAATGGCTTCTACAGTTTCAGACTTTTTAAAAAAGTGTAAAATATTAGAGCAGAAACTTTTTTGCCCATGGGGCAAGAAGTTCGTGCTCTAAACAGGTTCTAATATTTTATGCTTTTTAAAAAATCTGACACCAGAGGCAACATTTTTACTCAGATATTTTTGTGTTGCATAACATTATTAAAACTATATGTAACCCCCCCCCCCCCCCTTTGTAGCTTAAAACTAGGCAACCCTAATGCAAAATTTGTAACTTTGCCCCCAGATAACTTTAGTAATTTCCAATACTGGTGTCTTCTTATGTGGGAGACAGGCTTCAACCCCTTCATGAACCAGACAATTTTTTTATTTGCGCCTCACATTCCAAGACCCATTACTTTTTTATTTTCCCAACGACAAAGTTGTATTAGGCCAAATTTTTGGCGGGATAAGTTGTACTTTTTATTGGCTCACATTATTTTATCATATAATGTATTACAGCGCCAAAAGAAATATATATGTAGGGCAAAATTGAAAACATATGGAATTGCACATTAGTATGGAGCAATCATTTTTTCGCAATACCAAAAATCTGGCATACCAACTTTATTCTATACTTTATTCTATACATACTAAGTCAGTATGAATGTAATGATACCAAACTTGGATATATATATATATATATATATATATATATATATATATATATATATATATATTAGTATTATTATTTTTTTTTTATGGTAAAAAATAATTAGAACTTGAATTTAAAAAAAAAGTTTTCTCAATGCCTTGTTCTGAATTCCATAACTTTTTTTTATTTTTCAACCTACAGAGCAGTGTTATGGGTTTATGTTTTGCGCCATTAGCTGTAGTTTTTAATGGTACCATTTATGCGTATATGTGACTTTTTTTTTATCACTTTTTATTACACTCCCAAAGATGTATGGTTGTCTCCTGACTCTATAACAGATGATGTTTGTGGAAAGAAATGTTGAGTGTATTGGATTTTCCACGCCTGACCTTTTTTTTGGGGAGGATGGAAGAGCCAGCATCAGAGCTGTCTGACTACTGCTTGCCTCTCTCTAAATGGGAAACATTAACATAAACAGAAACAAACATAAACATTAACATTGTGCCATAATGAATGTTCATGAGTATGGAGAGGTCAGGAGAGATAACTTCAAGTTATTAAAAAATTTATGTCCAGGATGAGTTTAAACAAAAGTCCTTCATTTTATCAGCGGGCAAAACAATAACGCTTGACCTTGCAACGGAATATGCAACGGCAATTTAGAAATTGTTGTCTATAACCAGTGTTTGTGGGCTAAAAAGCATTATAAATAAAATTGTACCGGGTCTTAGGCTCCATTAACATGGGAGGATATCTGCCCGACGCAACAACCTAACTAATATGTACAAGCCTTCCCCCCCCCCCCCACATTGACAGGACCCTGTATATAGGCCAGTTATTGGGAATAAATGGCCACAAGAACGACTACTGGATTGTTTGTGTGGCGTCCACCCCCATTTATGCTGGCAGCACATTCCATGATTGTGACTAATAAACAATTCTTAGGCCTGAACAGTCCTGGTGATCAGCTGACAAATAACTATTTGCTCATTGATCAGCTGATCTCTGTACCTTTTATACATTGCAATAATTCAAACAAGAATTGTCTTCTGTGAAAGGGCCTTTAGCCACCTACTACACAGCTATAATATGGTTACATTTTATGGTCTATAATTTTATTGCAACATTAGACCCTCCTTGCAGGTCTCCTGAACCTAATTTTCATGTCCTAAGGACCTGTGGTGTTCTACATTCCCTTCAATAGAATCGTCCATGATCTGGGCGCTACCAACACAACATATAAGCTAAAATGTGTCCATGTTGTGCTTGTGTAAACGTTTTGGGATATTTTACATCAGTCCAATTGTCCAAAATTAAGAAATTGTATCCCTTTGCCAAAAAGCATGCCAGTAAAAATCTACTGGGGACAATCTTTAAATCTGTGACCAGTTTTACTAAAGAAATATACACAGAATCCATCAGACCCTTTTGTGTTTCCTAATCCGTTTCATTACCATATTAAATAGCCGGGGTAAACTACATTTACACATCAAGGTGCCCTCGGGTGTTGTGTGTAAATAGGCCTTGAATAAGCCATTGTGATACAAAGTTTCTCAAATCTTTATTAAAGGAATGTTACAAGTCAGGAGAAATATAAGATATTAGATTTTGTTTCTTTACTGCTTCAGGAAATACTAAGTGGGAGTTACTATAGCACCAGAGACACTATACATTTCATCTTATTATTTATTTTATAGCATCATTGACTTCCAAGTTGCTAATTATATTATAAACTCCTCTTTATTTTCTATTCATAAATAAAGATAAACAAGCAAATATAATAGTCAACATAAAAGTGGAGAGAACCAGAATGGCACAGAATAGAGGACACTGCCCACAATCTATGGTTTACTTACAGTATGTTTCTTAAAAATATAAAAACATGATGATGATAACTGATAAAAAATTGTATTGTATACCGTATATACTTGAGTATAAGCTGACCCGAATATAAGCCGAGGCCCCTAATTTTACCCCAAAAACCCAGGGAAAGTTATTGACTGACTATAAGCCTAGGGTGGGTAATACATCATCCCCCCATGTAATCATCCAGACCACCGCCATCATCCTACCCCTTCATCATCACCGCCTGTCAATCCCTTCATCAGCGGTCTTAAACCTGCGGACCTCCAGATGTTGCAAAACTACAACTCCCAGCATGCCTGGAGGGGTCCTCTTCTCCGTGCTTCGGGCCCGGACTAGTGACGTTGCCTTGACGATGATGCACAGGGACGTTGCACATAAACGTCCCTGTGCGTCGTCCTCAAAGCAACATCACTAGTCCGGGTCTGGCCCGAAGCGCGGAGAAGAGGCCCCCCGGTGAAAATGGACAGCCCGCAACAACTAACCATCCCCACCGGACGGTCCCTGCAGCATAGATGGCCCGGAGCAGCTCACTTCCCGCCGAGGGGAGGTGAGTACAAAAGAAAAGGGGGGGCTGGATGATGATGAAGGCCGCAGTGGTCTTCAACCTGCGGACCTCCAGAGGTTTCAAAACTACAATACCCAGCATGCCCCGACAGCCGATGGCTGTCTGGGCTTGCTGGGAGTTGTAGTTTTGCAACATCTGGAGGTCCGCATGTTGAAGACCACTGATGAAGGGATTGACAGGCGGAGAGTTCACTCGAGTTTAAGCCGAGGGGGGGGGGGGCGTTTACTCGGCTTATACTCGAGTATATACGGTATATTATTATATCTTCAAGCCAGACATTAAATGCTAAACTACACATGTCTATGGGTGTAGTAAGAGCTACCAAAAATAAACCCTCCATTACTTCCACTGCTCCCTGCATTCAGATAACACTACTAGTAATATTTCTTCTATACCTAACATAATGAGGTTATTTAATCTTTATGTTACATCAATGTGTGATCAATAGGGGTACAACTGCTGGGGTCTCATGATCATAAGACTAATTTATTTTTATTGCACTTACACTGTTGTTTCAATAACCATTAATTTACATTCATAAACATTACACATATATTATTATGCAATGATCCACCAACAGCTGAATTATTACTGCACCTTCAGCCCATTTCATACTGGCCAAAAGATAGGAAATCCTATAAGGGGCAAGAGCCAGCAAAATAGTAGCAATAAATGCGTGAAACTTCTTGAGGTTATGTTCACAAAAAATTACCTATAAAAAATGACCTATAAAAAGTGTCAGTTTTTCACCATAAGCAGCTGAAAATATGACCATAAATTAGATATGACCATGTTTTTTTTTTCTATTTAAGAAAATCCTAAGAATGCAGATCTAACGTCAGATGAATTTGACACTTTGCAATAAACCATATGTAACCAGTGACATATATTCCATTGGTGCAGATCATTATTAGTGTTGAGCGGCATAGGCCATATTCGAATTCGCGAATATTCGCGAATATATGGACGAATATTCGTCATATATTCGCGAATATTCGCATATTCGTTATGTCCGTTTTATTTTCGCATATGCGAATATTCGTGTATGCGAAAATTCGCGAATGCGAAAATTAACATAAGTGAATATTGACATATGCAAAATTAACACGTGCGGAAATTCGCATATGCGAAAATTAGATATGCTAATTTTCGCATATGCGCATTTTCGCACGCCAGTCTCACATAGTAGTATTACAGTCTTCTTTACACCACACAAGCTGGAAGCAGAGAGGGATGATCACTGTGATGTGTACTGTGAAGAAAAAAAAAAAAAAAAAAAAAACAATATTCGTAATTACGAATATATAGCGCTATATTCGCGAAATTCGCGAATTCGCGAATATGCGATATTCGCGAATAATATTCGAATTGCGAATATTCGCGAGCAACACTAATCATTATAGCTGATCCAAATGATTTCAACAGGATTCATTGACAATGTGATGTCTATTGGAGCAGCCTGAATATTCCCAATTATTGCTTTCTTACAAATAAAATGATTCTTCAGGCAATTGGATATAGTAATGTAATCCTATATCTATAGCTATTGGTACAGGTCAGATATGTTATTCCCGGATCATTTACCATTAGGATAAGTCATTTCTACTTGGATCTTCTTTGTATAAAAAAAGCTTTACAATAACAATACTACAATTACCATTTAGCAGTGATATAGTTTACCTTTTACTTTTCAATCCTAGATAGAAAAGTCAATGGCCGGCATTTATCATTGTAGGTGTAAGTGAAGCTTTTTTCTTCACCTTTTTGTGTGTGTGCTGGTAATGTGTAGGAACACCAAATTTATTAACTGATCGCAGAGCATTTGATACATTTTGTGCAGGTCACATTTTCTGAAATTTCTCTCTTCACATACACCAAAAAGCTAAACTAAGTCTGGTCTTGTGTAGTTTAGAGACTTTTCGGTGGTTTTCAGCCTTTTTTGGCACCTTTTCACAAAAAGACGCAGTTCATAAAAGCCTTCCATATCATGTGTATGGCCAAAATCAGTGGATTACAACTCAAAATCTGCAGTAATGTGTAAATCAAAAGGCACAAAAAAGGACACTTGCACCAAAATAGCGCCAAATATAGACAGAAAAAAAGAGCAAACAAATGATAAATGCCAGCCAATGACTGTATCTGACTCTAAAATCTGAATCTTAGATTTGAATTGGATTTCATTGGACTGAGATAACAAATGGGGAAGGAGACTATTATGCAGTGACTCCGCCCCCTCTACACACCTCCCCACATACAATAGGACTGTTCTCCATTAAAAAGAGATACCTGACCCCCAGTCCTTAGTATTCACTCCTTACTTGTAGTGACACCATGAAGACCACAATGTTCTTCACCATCGTGCTTCTCTTCTGCTCCTTCAATAACATCCAATCTGCTCCAGGTAAGAAATGTTCCTGGTTATTTATGGTTATTTATTTATATACTTCTTATTCTTTATAGATTTCATTTTTTTTCCAGTTATCCATTGTTTATGTATTATTCCTAGATCCTGTTATTCTGTTCATATGTAGTCTATAAGTATATACCTCCTATAGATGGGGAACATTGAATAAAAATAATACAAAGGTAATGTAGTCTTCACCTCTGGTGATCAGCAGCATGAGAGGTGCCAGTCACAGAGCACCCCTTTATTTAGCTGATCGGCAAGGGGTCCAAGAGCAGGACCCCCACCTATCAATACTAATATATATATATATATATATATATATATATATATATTCTGCATGCTGCAGAGTAACAATATGATGGCATTGTGTGTTATTTACATTGGTGTTGAATATATGTTTGCCTGACATTACTTATTTTTCATCGAACAGTGCTCTCTGTGCTCCCTCAGTTGGAAGCGTTACTATGTAGGCTACTGAAAAGCTGTTCACAAGGTAAGTTTTCTATTGTTATACACTATTACAATTTTTATACAGCTTTCTCATAGATAAAAAAAAAACATACATAAACCTTCCATGTGTCTTCTTCCACTTTATGTACTTACATAAGATCTAGATTCCAATAGTCACTATCTCACCTGTTTTATCCTTGCTGTGTCCAGAGCCGCTAAGTCAGTTTTCCCTACATTACATTTGTTATGTATTTACCCTGATGATGTGCTCGGGGCCCCCTGCAGCCACTCACTGGTTTCATTGTTAGCCAGCATGAGACTGAGCCCGGTATTGGTCCACAGGTTGATCACCATTTCATCACTGCAGGGAGTAAACAAAGGGAATGGTGCTGGATGGAACAAGGATAACACATACAGACCCTAATTTACTAATAGTGGAATGGAGCTTTCTTTGTGGGTTTAAATCCCCTCCAATTTGTTACCACGGTATTTACTAAGGGTTCCTTACATTTTGCACTTTTCCCTACATTTTTTTTTTTTTACACATGCCCTGATCTGTAGGGTTTTCCTCAGCTCAAATCCACCACATTTTCTGTGGAAACCTTAGTAAATACGTTGGGTTTTTGTGAAAATGTCAGGGGATGTGCCCCTTTTCTGTAGCCATGCCCCCTTTTCATACCAGCCACACCCCTTTATTGGGTTTACTCAGTAAAATGGAGAATTGGTTAGCTCTTTTTAAATTCTGGCATAAATTCTGGTGCAGACAGAATTTCTGGCGCACTGTGCCAGAATCTGGCACGCAACCCGACAAAACATGTCAGATTTACAATAGAAAATCAAGGCCACAGTCTTGCTATAACAAAATCAGGGTGTAGGAATAAGGGGAAGATTTAACAACCTGTAGAGAGGAAAAGTTGCTGAGTTGCCCTTAGTAACCAATCAGACCGCTTCTTTCATTTTTCAAAAGCCTTTTAAAAATGAAAGAAGCGATCTGATTGGTTGCTTTGCGCAACTCAGCAACTTTTACTCTGGACAGGTTTTGATAAATCTCCCCCAAAATGTTCTGTAGCAGGTGGAGATGGACTACTTACTAAAAAGAAATTTTAGAACTATTGTATTTCAAATGAAGCTGGAAAATCAATGTTTTCCTAACCAAGATGAAATGTACATGAAGTGAAATCCCAGTGTAACAATTCTAATGATAATATCTATTTATTCTAACAGATAACCTGCCTATTGAAGTCCCAATTCTGGGTGGACTAAATGGAATAGAAATTGTAGAAGGATCGGGCATGATTACTGGAAAAGATGAAAAAGAGGGATCAGGCATGAATGTACAAGCAGTTATTGGTAATGATGGAGTCGAAGGATCGGGCATGGCTATTGGTCAAGATGAAAAAGAGGGATCAGGCATGAATGTACAAGCAGTTATTGGTAATGATGGAGTTGAAGGATCAGGCATGGTTATTGGTTATGATCAAAAAGAGGGATCAGGCATGAATGTACAAGCGGTTATTGGTAATGATGGAGTCGAAGGATCAGGCATGGACCCAAAATAAACTATTGGCAAAGACAGAGAAGGGGGATCGGGAATGTAACATCAATATATGTGAAATATAGGCTTTTCTTTTTCTTTTTTTTCAAAATAGGCAAATTATTTTGGAACAATTAATTGCACAGGTATTAGGGAAATATTCCATGTAAATGTATATATTTTAATATTGATGTTTTTTATTAATAAAAAAACAAAAAAATAATATTTAGCCTGTTTGTTAATGATAGTATGGGGTTAAATAAATCATGCTTATTTATGGATATTATGCTCTGATAGCAGACACCAGGCTTGGTGGGCCAGAGTGTCCTCAGGGCCGACTGGTCCTGGACACATTTAACTATACGCGTATCTTAATGGAACACTTATAATTAACCCCTTAACGATGCCGGACGTAAATGTACGTCCTGGTGAGCTGGTACTTAACGCATCAGGACGTACATTTACGTCCTATGCATAACCACGCAAGTCCCGGCTGCTGACCACCGGTAATGGCAGACATCCGCGATCGCACGGATGTCCACCATTAACTCCTCAGATGCCGTGATCAATACAGATCACGGCATCTGCAGCATCGCGGTCACTAAAATGGATGATCGGATTGCCGGCAGCGCTGCCGCGGCGATCCGATCATCCAGAACGGCAGACAGAGGTCCCCTCTCCTGCCTCTGCTGCCTTCCACGGGTCTTCTGCTCTGGTCTGCCCTCGAGCAGACCAGAGCAGAAGATCACCGATAATACTGATCAGTGCTATGTCTTATGCATAGCACTGAACAGTATTGGCAATCGAATGATTGCTATAAATAGTCTCCTATGGGGACTATTAACCTCTTAATGACGCAGGACATAAATGTACGTCCTGGTGATGTGGTACTTAACGCACCAGGACGTGCATTTACGTCCTGAGCATAACCGCGGGCATCGGAGCGATGCCGGCATCATGCGCGGCAGGTCCCGGCTGTGGATCACAGCCAGGGACCCGCCGGTAATGGCGGACACCCGCGATCCCGCTGATGTCCGCCATTAACCCCTCAGATGCCGTGATCAATACAGATCACGGCATCTGCAGCATCGCGATCACTTAACAGCGCTGCCGCGGCGATCCGATCATCCTGCACAGCAGACGGAGGTCCCCTCACCTGCCTCCACTGTCTTCCTGGAGTCTTCTGCTCTGATCTGCCTTCCCGCAGACCAGAGCAGAAGATGACCGATAATCCTGATCAGTGCTGTGTCCTATACATAGCACTGAACAGGATTAGCAATCGAATGGTTGCTATAAATAGTCCCCTATGGGGACTATAAGAGTGTAAAAATAAAGTAACAAAAGTAAAAAAATTAAGTAAAAAAAATGTGAAAAACCCCCTCCCCCAATAAAAATGTAAATTGTCCCATTTTCCCTATTTTATCCCCATTTTACCATATTTGGTATTGCTGAGTGCGTAAATATCCGTACTATTAAAATAAAATTTTATGCAACAGAAGAGAAAAAACTCAAACAAAGAGCAATTGCTACTGATAAATATGCAACATTTTATTATTATATCCAAAATGTTAAAAAACGTCACACATTTGTGACTAATTTCAATAAGGATAAAATACCAGGTGTGTATGTATAAAGCAATACAAAATGAGATGTCTCAGATACAACCGGAAAACACGTAGGTGGATCAGGTACAGTAAAAGTAATAATCACAATGGATGTATATATAGTGAGGTCAGGAAATGATGTAATATGGCTCCTATTCAATAAGAAGTAACCAGGGGTCCAGAAAGGGCCCCAGTAGTAATAAGAAGCTAACTGCTATATCACATGATTAGTATAGAGAATGGGCCCAAAGTATATCAATAATGAATAGTGGAATGAACCTCACTTCGTCCCTTGAGAAAGTCGGGTGACGAAACGTCCGTTGGGACGGTGGTTACAGGCTTCCATTATGGGTAAGCGAGGTTCATTCCACTATTCATTATTGATATACTTTGGGCCCATTCTCTATACTAATCATGTGATATAGCAGTTAGCTTCTTATTACTACTGGGGCCCTTTCTGGACCCCTGGTTACTTCTTATTGAATAGGAGCCATATTACATCATTTCCTGACCTCACTATATATACATCCATTGTGATTATTACTTTTACTGTACCTGATCCACCTACGTGTTTTCCGGTTGTATCTGAGACATCTCATTTTGTATTGCTTTATACATACACACCTGGTATTTTATCCTTATTGAAATTAGTCACAAATGTGCGAAGTTTTTTAACATTTTGGATATAATAATAAAATGTTGGATATTTATCAGTAGCAATTACTCTTTGTTTGAGTTTTTTCTCTTCTTTTGCATAAAATAGTCTATGGAGCTATACTGATTTACGATTTATAGACCCCTAGCACCTAGTACATATCATGAAAAACAGAGTACAATATATACCTATTTGATGCAGTTTATTCTTTTTGTGTTTTATTAAAATAAAATGTAAATGATCCCGTATGGTGAACGGCGTGAACGTAAAAAAAAAAAGTCCAAAATAGCTGCTTTTTTATAACATTTTATTCCCCCAAAAAATTTATAAAAAATGTAATAAAAGTTTTGTATAAGCAAATATGGTATTGATAAAAAGTACAGATCACGGCGCAAAAAATGAACCCTCATACCACCGCTTATACGGAAAAATGAAAAAGTTATAGGTCTTCAAAATAGGGGGATTTTAAACTAACTACCGTATTTATCGGCGTATAACACGCACTTTTTAGGCTAAAATTTTTAGCCTAAAGTCTATGTGCGTGTTATACGCCGATACACTCCCAGGAAAGGCAGGGGGAGAGAGGCCGTCGCTGCCCGCTTCTCTCCCCCTGCCTTTCCTGGGGTCTAGAGCCCTGCTGCCGACCCTTCTCTCCCCCTGGCTATCGGCACCGCTGCCCGTTCTGTCCCCCTGACTATCGGTGCCGGCGCCCCATTGCCGGCGCCGATAGCCAGGGGGAGAGAAGTGGCGCCGACAGCCAGGGGGAGAGAAAGGGCAGCGGCACCCATTGCCGGCGCCGCTGCCCTGTTGCCTCCCCCCATCCCCGGTGGCATAATTACCTGTTGCCGGGGTCTGGTCCGCACTGCTGCAGGCCTCCGGCGTGCGTCCCCTGCGTCGTTGCTATGCGCTGCACGGCAATGGGGCGCCGGCACCAATAGTCAGGGGGACAGAACGGGCAGCGGCGCCGATAGCCAGGGGGAGAGAAGGGCCGGCAGCAGGGCTCTAGACCCCAGGAAAGGCAGGGGGAGAGAAGCGGGCAGCGACGGCCTCTCTCCCCCTGCCTTTCCTGGGGGTGTATCGGGGTATACACGTGCACACACGCACCCTCATTTTACCATGGATGTTTAGGTAAAAAACTTTTTTTACCCAAATATCCTTGGTAAAATGAGGGTGCGTGTTATAGGCCGGTGCGTGGTATACCCCGATAAATACGGTAATTTGGTTAAAAAGTTTGTAATTTTTTTAAAGCGCAACAGTAATATAAAAGTGTATAATCATGGGTATAATTTTAATCGTATTGACCCAGAGAATAAAAAACACATGTCATTTTTACCATAAATTGTACGGCGTGAAAACAAAACCTTCCAAAATTTGCTAAATTGCGGTTTTCTTTTTAATATCCCCACACAAATAGTTTTTTTTTTGTTGCGCCATACATTTTATGGTAAAGTGAGTGATGGCATTACAACGGACAACTGGTCGCGCAAAAAACAAGCCCTAACACTAGTCTGTGGAGGAAAATATAAAAGAGTTATGATTTTTTGAAGGGGAGGAGGAAAAAACGAAAGCATAAAAATAAAATTGTCTGAGTCCTTAAGGTCCAAATGGGTTGAGTCCTTAAGGGGTTAAAGTGTAAAAATAAAAGTTTAAAAAGTTTTTTTCCCCCAATAAAAACGTAAATTGTCCCATTTTCCCTATTTCACCCCCAAAGTGTGTAAAAAAAAATATTTTATGTACATAGTTGGTATCGTCACATGCGTAAATATCCGAACTATTGAAATAAAATGTTAATGATACCGTATAGTGAACAGCATGAACGTAAAAATAAGTCCAAAATAGCTGCTTTTTTATAACATTTTATAAAAAAAATGTATTAAAAGTTTTATATAAGCAAATATGGTATCAATAAAAAGTACAGATTACGGCGCAAAAAAATAAGCCATAACACCGTTGCTTAAAAGGAAAAATAAAAAGTTATACTTCTTCATAATAGAGGGATTTTAAACGTACTAATTTTGTTAAAAAGTTTACGATTTTTTTAAGCGCAACAGTAATAGAAAAGTATGTTATCATGGGTATAATTTTAATTGTATTGACATAAAGAACACGTTATTTTTTACCGTAAATTGTACGGCGTGAGAACGAAACCTTCCAAAATTTGCAAAATTGCGGTTTTCTTTTTAATTTCCCCACACAAATAGTATTTCTTTGGTTGCGCGATACATTTTATGGTAAAGTGAATGATGGCGGTACAACGGACAACTGGTCGTGCAAAAAACAAGCCCTCATACTAGTCTGTGGATGAAAATATAAAAGAGTTATGATTTTTTGAAGGCGAGGAAGAAAAAACGAAAACATAAAAAATAAAATTGTCTGAGTCCTTAACCTCTTAAGGACCCAGGACGTACGGGGACGTCATCGCACCCTGGGCTTTAAGGACCCAGGACGTCCCCGTACGTCCTGGCGATTTCCGATCCCTGCCGTGCACCGGGCAGATATCCTTCAGCAGGCATGCCGTGCAAATGCCGAGGGGGGTCCCGGGACCCCCACATGTCGGCGATCGCCGGAGATCGCTTGCGAAATCACGCAAGCGATCTTCGGCGATTCGGGTCATTCGGGTCACTTGTGACCCGATGACCTGGAAATAAATGGTGATCGGCGGTGTACAATTACACCGCCAATCACCTGCAGTTGCTGGGGAGCGGTGACAATACTGTCACCGCCCCAGCAACACTGCTATTGGCCGGCGATCGTCCGGCCAATAGCAGCGCAGCAGAGGAGGGGTTAACGGTCCCTTCCCGCTGCTGGACCCGCTGTTTTCGTTCAGTCAGCGGGTACAGCAGCAGGAAGAGGACCGTTGATCCCCCCTCAGAGCTCCGGAGCCCATCAGGAGCCGTAGAATAGGGAAAGCTGAGTGCAGGGACAGGTAGGAGCAAATAATTAATAAAGTGTAATAAAAGTTTAAAAAAAAGTTAAAAAAAGAACCCCCCCCTCCCCCTGACCCCCTAATAGGTCCCCAAGGGTCCTATTAGGGTCTGATCCCGGACCCCGGGTCCTATTAGGGGTTCAGGGAGCTGCGTGTGCCACCCCCTTTTTTATTTTGTCCGCAGCTTTTTTTTTTTTTTTTATTAAAAAAAATCCCCCCCCTGACCCCCTAATAGGTCCCCCAGGGTCCTATTAGGGTCTGATCCCTTACCCCGGGTCCTATTAGGGGTTCAGGGAGCTTCGTTTTTTGTTTTTTTTTGGCCACAGCTTTTTTTTTATATTACTGTTATTACACTTTTTACACCAAGCACCACACAGTACATACTTCCCCTCCCCACCCCCGCACACACCCCCTCCCTCCCTCCAACGTAGAAAAAAGGCGATGGCCCACCGGGCATTTTCGGTAGCGGAGGCTTACGCTTTTTTAGCCTCCGACTCCGAATCTGCCAGTGAGGACGATGAAGATCCAACTTTTTTGTGTTCTTCATCGCCCTCCTCATCATCAAGTAGTGATGATGAGTCCCCTGTACGGCGGCGGAGACGCCGCCAGGCGAGGCCACACCCCCCCCATGAGAGTGACCCAGTGGCCGACACTAGTACGAGTGGCAATGCCGCTTGTAATAGGAGTCCGGCCCCCCAGACAAGTGCAGCGGAGCCCCCTTCCGCTGACCCTGTCTGGGGCACCCCAGAGGATTATCAGCCACGGATTCCTGAGTATGTTGGCGACTCAGGAATCCGGATTGACACGGCTGGGTTCACTGATCTGGACTTTTTAAAGTTTTTTTTCAGTGACAGCCTGGCCAATCTAATGGTGGAGCAAACAAACTTGTACGCCCAGCAGTTCATTGCCCACCACCCCGATTCCTTTTTGGCCAGGTCCAATGAATGGCGCGCCATTGATGCAGTGGAAATGAGGACATTTTGGGGCCTCACGCTGCACATGGGCCTGGACAAAAAACCAAGTGTCCGTCATTACTGGAGCGGGGACGTCCTCTACCAGACCCCGCTTTACAGTATGGCGATGACACGGAAGCGGTACGAGGCGATTCAGAAATGCCTGCATAATGCAGATAATGAGGCATGTCCGCCCCGAGGTGATCCCGCCCATGACCGGCTTTACAAAGTGAGGCCGGTCATCGATCACTTTGGGGCCAAATTTTTGGAGGCCTACGTACCGCTCAGGGACCTCTCGGTAGATGAGTCTCTCATCAGTTTTAAGGGGAGACTCATCTTCCGCCAGTATATTCCCTCAAAGCGGGCGCGGTATGACGTGAAGCTCTATAAACTCTGCGAGAGTACCTCCGGGTACACTTGCAGGTTTAGAGTATATGAGGGACGAGATTCCCGTATTGAACCCCCAGATTGTTCCCCCACTCTGGGTGTTAGCGGGAAAATCGTTTGGGACCTTATGCACCCATTGCTGGATAAGGGTTTCCACGTATACGTGGACAACTTTTATACCAGCATCCCTCTGTTCAAATCCCTTTCCGCCAGATCCACGTCCGCTTGTGGGACCGTGCGGAAGAATCAGAGAGGCCTCCCTCTAAATTTTGTTAAGACGCCTATCCCCAAGGGTGAGTCCCGTGCCCTGACCCATGATAACCTGTTGTTGGTCAGGTATAAGGATAAGAGGGATGTCCTTATACTCACCACTATTCATGGGAATGGCAGCACCCCTGTCCCTGTGCGAGGTACCGCGGGACCGGTCCTCAAGCCCGATTGTATTCTGGACTACAATCGGTATATGGGGGGAGTTGATCTCTCTGATCAAGTCCTCAAGCCATATAACGCCATGCGGAAAACACGGGCATGGTACAAAAAAGTTGCGGTCTACTTGGTACAGGTTGCCATGTACAACGCTTTTGTACTATCCCAGTACGCTGGCAACACGGGGACATTCCTTCAGTACCAAGAAGAAGTCCTAAGGTTCCTGATCTTTGCTGACCGGGAAAGAGCAGGCCGGACTTCCCAAGGGTCTGGAGTTATAGGCGCCAGGATCGTCCCAGGCCAACACTTTCCAGGTGAGATCCCCCACAGTGGAAAGAAGGGGCGATCCCAGAAAAAATGCAGAGTGTGTTACAGGAGGGGGATTCGGAGGGACACCAGGTACCAATGTGACACTTGCCCAGATAATCCGGGCCTCTGCATAGGCTGCTTCAGGGAGTATCACACTTCCATGGAGCCCTAAATTTTCCCTTTTCATTTTAATTTTCCATAATTTGACCAATGTACCAAGTCCAGAGTACATTCCAAAATATAACCACCATAAATCACTAAATTGCCCCAAAAAAACTGGAAAAAAAAAAAAAAAAACCTGAGAAGACCTCTGGGGGTATTTTTTCAAAAATGGGTCATATGTCACACAGTCACTATCATCGGGGACTTTTTATGTTGCCTCAAATGCGCAGCGCTCTCTCTCCACCTGAGCGGGGTGCGCATTTGAGGCAACAGGTTAGGGACGGCCACACACATCACATTCCCAGAATGATGACTCAGAGCATAGGGTTTGGGGTGGGCATATTTTTTTTAGTTTTGGCTATGCTCTGGGACATCATTCTGGGAACATATCCCGTTTTATTATTTTATGATTTATAGTTTTCTGGCCCACTGTACCCCATATTACGGGCCTCTGTACCCCACCTGTCTACACCAGTTACGGCCCGTTGTCCCCCATAGTGTTCCCCTATTTTAGGGCTCAGTGCTCCCCCCATTAATGCTCCTTGAGGGGGGATCCCACATTCTGGCTGCTATAATAAGCTCAAGGCCCCTGACTGACTTCCTACTCCAAGACCTGGTGTGCACCCGCGGAGCAAAAAACATAAAAAATTAAGGTATGTCCTTATTCCAAAGAAATGTAATTACAAATTTTGGGGTGTCTTTTCTGCTATTAACCCTTGTAAAAATTTAAAATTTGGGGGAAAACCCACATTTTTGTGAAATTTTAATTTTTTTATTTTACATATGCAAAAGTCGTGAAACCCCTGTGGGGTATTAAGGCTTACTTTACCCCTAGTTACGTTCCTCAAGGAGTCTAGTTTCCAAAATGTGTTGCCATGTGTTTTTTTTTTTGCTGTCCTGGCACCATAGGGGCTTCCCAAATGCGACATGTCCCCCCCCCATTTCAGCAAAGTTTGCAAATGTGACTCCTTCTCTTCTGAGCATTGTGGCACTCCTGCAGTGCACTTGACGTCCACTTATGGGGTACCTCCATACTCAGAAGAGATGGGGTTACAAATTTTGGGGGGTATTTTCTGCTATTAACCCTTGCAAAAATGTGAAATTTGGGGGGAAACACACATTTTAGTGAAAAAAAAATAAAAAAAATTTACATATGGAAAAGTCGTGAAACCCCTGTGGGGTATTAAGGCTCACTTAATTCCTTGTTACGTTCCTCAAGGGGTCTAGTTTCCAAAATGGTATGCCATGTGGGGTTATTTTGTTGTTCTGGCACCATAGGGGCTTCCTAAATGCGACATGCCCCCCTAGCAAAATTTGCTCTCAAAAAGCCAAATATTACTCCTTCTCTTCTGAGTATTGTAGTTCGCCCGTAGTGCACTTAAGGGGAACTTATGGGGTACCTCCATACTCAGAAGAGATGGGGTTACAAATTTTGGGGGGTATTTTCTGCTATTAACCCTTGCAAAAATGTGAAATTTGGGGGGAAACGCACATTTTAGTGAAAAAAAAATAAAAAAAATGTACATATGGAAAAGTCGTGAAACCCCTGTGGGGTATTAAGGCTCACTTAATTCCTTGTTACGTTCCTCAAGGGGTCTAGTTTCCAAAATGGTATGCCATGTGGGGTTATTTTGTTGTTCTGGCACCATAGGGGCTTCCTAAATGAGACATGCCCCCCTAGCAAAATTTGCTCTCAAAAAGCCAAACATTACTCCTTCTCTTCTGAGTATTGTAGTTCACCCGTAGTGCACTTAAGGGGAACTTATGGGGTACCTCCATACTCAGAAGAGATGGGGTTACAAATTTTGGGGGGTATTTTCTGCTATTAACCCTTGCAAAAATGTGAAATTTGGGGGGAAACACACATTTTAGTGAAAAAAAAATAAAAAAATTTTACATATGGAAAAGTCGTGAAACCCCTGTGGGGTATTAAGGCTCACTTAATTCCTTGTTACGTTCCTCAAGGGGTCTAGTTTCCAAAATGGTATGCCATGTGGGGTTATTTTGTTGTTCTGGCACCATAGGGGCTTCCTAAATGCGACATGCTCCCCCAGCAAAATTTGCTCTCAAAAAGCCAAATATTACTCCTTCTCTTCTGAGCATTGTAGTTCGCACGTAGTGCACTTAAGGGGAACTTATGGGGTACCTCCATACTCAGAAGAGATGGGGTTACAAATTTTGTGGGGTATTTACTGCTATTAACCCTTGCAAAAATGTGAAATTTGGGGGGAAACACACATTTTAGTGAAAAAAAATAATAATTTACATATGGAAAAGTCGTGAAACCCCTGTGGGGTATTAAGGCTCACTCAATTCCTTGTTACGTTCCTTAAGGGGTCAAGTTTCCAAAATGGTATGGCATGTGGGGTTATTTTGTTGTTCTGGCACCATAGGGGCTTCCTAAATGCAATATGCCCCACAAAAACCATTTCAGAAAAACGTACTCTCCAAAATCCCCTTGTCGCTCCTTCGCTTCTGAGCTCTCTACTGCGCCCGCCGAACACTTTACATAGACATATGAGGTATGTGCTTACTCGAGAGAAATTGGGCTACAAAGTATACATTTTCTCCTTTTACCCCTTGTAAAAATTCAAAAATTGGGTCTACAAGAACATGCGAGTGTAAAAAATGAAGATTGGGAATTTTCTCCTTCACTTTGCTGCTATTCCTGTGAAACACCTAAAGGGTTAAAATGCTGACTGAATGTCATTTTGAATACTTTGGTGGGTGTAGTTTTTATAATGGGGTCATTTGTGGGGCATTTCTAAGATGAAGACCCTTCAAATCCACTTCAAACCTGAATTGGACCCTGAAAAATTGTGACTTTGGAAATTTTGTGAAAAATTGGAAAATTGCTGCTGAACTTTGAAGCCCTCTGGTGTCTTCCAAAAGTAAAAACACGTAAATTTTATGATGCAAACATAACGTTGTCTACGTTATGTTTGCATCATAAAATTTACGTGTTTTTACTTTTGGAAGACACCAGAGGGCTTCAAAGTTCAGCAGCAATTTTCCAATTTTTCACAAAATTGTATTGTATATGTGAATAAAAAAAAATATATTTGGAATATCCATTTTCCTTACAAGCAGAGAGCTTCAAAGTTAGAGAAATGCTAAATTTTCAAATTTTTCATCAAATTTTGGGATTTTTCACCAAGAAAGTATGCAAGTTACCAAAAAATTTTACCACTAAGTTAAAGTAGAATATGTCACGAAAAAACAATCTTGGAATCAGAATGATAACTAAAAGCATTCCAGAGTTATTAATGTTTAAAGTGACAGTGGTCAGATGTGCAAAAAATGGCCGGGTCCTGAGGTGTAAAATGGCTGGGTCCTTAAGGGGTTAAAGGGGTTATCCAGGAAAAAACTTTTTTTTATATATATCAACTGGCTCCAGAAAGTTAAACAGATTTGTAAATTATTTCTATTTAGAAATCTTAATCCTTTCAATACTTATGAGCTTCTGAAGTTAAGGTTGTTCTTTTCTGTCTAAGTGCTCTATGATGACACGTGTCTCGGGAACCGCTCAGTTTAGAAGAGGTTTGCTATGGGAATTGCTTCAAAACTGGGTGGTTCCCGAGACACATGTCATCAGAGAGCACTTACCTTAACTTCACAACCTTAACTTCAGAAGCTCATAAGTACTGAAAGGATTAAGATTTTTTAATAGAAGTAATTTACAAATCTGTTTAACTTTCTGGAGCCAGTTGATATATATAAAAAAAAGTTTTTTCATGGATAACCCCTTTAACCCCTTAAGGACCAGGCCCATTTTGGCCTTAAAGGGGTATTCCAGGCAAAACCTTTTTTTATATATATATCAACTGGCTCCGGAAAGTTAAACAGATTTGTATATTACTTCTATTAAAAAATCTTAATCCTTCCAATAGTTATTAGCTTCTGAAGTTTTCTGTCTAACTGCTCAATGATGATGTCACGTCCCAGGAGCTGTGCATGATGGGAGAATATCCCCATAGGAACTGCACAGCTCCCGGGACGTGAGTCATCAGAGAGCAGTTAGACAGAAAACAACAACTCAACTTCAGAAGCTAATAACTATTGGAAGGATTAAGATTTTTTAATAGAAGTAATTTACAAATCTGTTTAACTTTCCAGTGCCAGTTGATATATAAAAAAAAGTTTTGGCCTGGAATAACCCTTTAAGAACCAGACCAATTTTATTTTTGAATTTCTGTTTTTTCCTCCTCGCCTTCTAAAAATCATAACTCTTTTATATTTCCATCCACAAACCCATATGAGGGCTTGTTTTTTGCGTCACCAATTGTACTTTGTAATGACATCCCTTATTTTACCATAAAATGTACGCCGCAACCAAACAAATATTATTTATGTGGGAAAATTGAAAAGATAACCGCAATTTAGCAAATTTTGGAAGGTTTTGTTTTCACGCTGTACACTTTCCGGTAAAAATGACATGTTTTCTTTATTCTGTGGGTCAATACGATTAAAATGATACCCATGTTATATGCTTTTCTATAATTGTACTGCTTAAAAAAAATCTCAAACCATTTTAACAAAATTAGTATGTTTGAAATAGCCCTATTTTGACCACCAATAACTTTCTCATTTTTCCATATATAGGGTGATATGAGGGCTCATTTTTTTCTCCATGATCTGTAGTTTTTATCAGTACCACTTTTACTTAGGTTTTACTTTTATAAATTTTTTGGGGAATAATGTGACAAAAAAGCAGCAATTTTGGACTTTTTAAAGAAAATATTTACGTTTAGGCCGTTCACCATACGGGATATTTAAAAATATATTTTAATAGTTCAGACTTTTATGTACGCGGCAATACCAAATATGTGCATTCATCGTTTTTTTACGCTTTTTTAGTGGTAAAATGGGAAAAAAGGACGTTTTACTTTTATATTGGGGAGGGGGATTTTTCAACTTTTGAAAACATTTTTTACATTTTTTTACCTTTTTTTTTTACAATTTAATAGTCCCCATAGGGGACTATTTATAGAAATCATTTGATTGCTAATACTGTTCAGTGCTATGTATAGGAAATAGCACTGATCAGTATTATCGGTCATCTTCTGCTCTGGTCTGCTCGATCTCAGACCAGAGCAGAAGACCCTGGGAGACAGCCGGAGCCAGGTGAGGATGCTGGATGATCGGATCAGATGGCTGGTGATCCGATCATCCATTCAAAGTACCGCACTGCCGCAGATGCCATGATCTGCATTGATCACGGCATCTGAGGGGTTAATGGCGGACATCCGCACGATCGCTGATAGTAGCCGGGACCTGCCGTGCATGACGTTAATGTACGTCATGGTGCGTTAAGTACCACGGCACCATGACGTACATTTACGTCCATTGTCGTTAAGGGGTTAAAGGGGTACTCCACTGAAAAGAAAAATTTTCCTCAACTGGTGCCAGAAAGTTAAAAAGATTTGTAAATTACTTTTATTTAAATATCTTTATCCTTCCAGTACTTATCATCTGCTGTATACTACAGAGGAAGTTGTTTTCTTTTTGAATTTCCTTTTTTGTCTGACCACAGTGCTCTCTGCTGACACCTCTGTCCTTTTTAGGAACTGTCCAGAGGAGGATTGGTTTGCTTTGGGGATTTGCTTCTACTCTGGACAGTTCCTAAAATGGAAAGAGGTGTCAGCAGAGAGCACTGTCGTCAGACAGAAAGGAATTTAAAAAAGAAAAGAACTTCCTGTGGAACATACAGCAGCTGATAAGCACTGGAAAGGTTAAGAATTTTAAATAGAATCAATTTACAAATATATTTAACTTTCTGGCACCAGTTGATTTATAAAAAAAATATTTTCCAGGGGAATACCCCTTTAGCCCACGCTCACTCCCTTTCTATAATGCGGGGCCACGCAGTTGTAGCGGGCCGGTCCCGGCCTCCAACAACGGACGGAGCCCGTGGCTAATATCGCGCAGCACTGATCGCGGTGGTGCGTGCTATTAACCCTTTAGACGCGACGTACCTGCCTCCTGGTGTCCAATCGCTGAATGACTGCTCAGTACCTGAGATCCAGGCATGAGCAGTCAAGCAGCAGAATCATTGATCAATGGTTTCCTATAAATATCATTTAACCCCTTCCCTAATAAAAGTTTGAATCACCCCCCCTTTTCCTATAAAAAAAAAAACTGAGTAAATAAAAATAAACATACCGTATTTTTTGCCCTATAGGATGCATCGGCATATAAGACGCACCCTATTTTAAAGATCCAAAATCTAGAAAAAAAGATTCTGAACCCAACAGTGATCTTCAACCTGCAGACCTCCAGATGTTGCAAAACTACAACTCCCAGCATGCCCGGACAGCCAACGGCTGTCCAGGTATGCTGGGAGTTGTAGTTTTGCAACAGCTGGAGGTCCGCAGGTTGAAGACCACTGTTATAGGAGATAATACTCACATGTCCCCGCCGCTCCGGACCCGTCACCACTACCCTGGATGTCGCTCCATCACTATCACCGCGTCCCCGTGGTGTCCCTGACGCTCCGGACGTCTTCTTCCACGCCGTCATCACGTCGCTACGCACGCCGCTCCTATTGGATGACGGGACGGCGTGCGCGATGATGTGGTGACGTCAAAGGAGAGCGCCGGCCATGCAGGGGATCCCGGCACGGAGCAGACACCGAGGAGGCAGGTAAGGTCCCTCCCAGTGTCCTGTAAGCTGTTCAGGACGCCGCGATTTCACCGCGGTGGTCCTGAACCACCCGACTGAGCAGCCGGGTTAGTGTTATTTTTGCTTCAGACGCGGGGTCAGCTTTGATCGCCGCATCTGAAGGGTTAATACAGGGCATCACCGCGATCGGTGATGTCCTGTATTAGCCGCGGGTCCCGGCCGTTGATGGCCGCAGGTATTCACTGTATAAGACGCACCAACTTTTCCCCCCCAGTTTTGGGGAAGAAAAAGTGCGTCTTATACGGCAAAAAATACGGTATGTGATATTGTCACATGCGGAAATGTCCAAATGATAAAAATACATCATTAATTAAACCGCACATTCAATGGCGTACGCGCAAAAAAAATTCAAAGTCCAAAATAGCATAGTTTTGGTCACTTTTTATATCATAATAAAAATTTATGAAAAGTGATCAAAAAGTCCGATCAATACAAAAATGGTTCAATTTTGTCGCACCATGATTTTTTTTCCATTTCCCCGTAGATTTTTGGGTAAAATGAGTGATGTCATTACAAAGTAGAATTGGTGGCACAAAAAATAAGCCATCATATGGATTTTTAGGCGCCAAATTGAAAGGGTTATGATTTTGAAAAGGTAAGGAGGAAAAAACGAAAATGCAAAAACAGAAAAACCCTCCGTCCCCAAGGGATTAAGGATGCAGGGTGTAGGGGTACGCCCTTGCATCCTGGTAGTTAAGGATGCAGGAGGGCGTACATTCAGCAGGCATCATGTGTCATCGCCAAGGGGTCCTGAGACCCCCCATGTCTGCAATTGCTGCGGTTCCTGATCGTTTGGGTCTCCGGTGACCCAATCACTCTCCATACATCGTTGAGAGGTGGCAGCGATGCCACCTCCTGGGTCGGCATAATCGGTCGGATGTAATGACCGACCAATTATGGTCAGTGAGAGGCAGAGGGGGGAGGGTTAACAGCATGGTGAGCAGAGCCCCATGCTGCCATCGCCCCCCTGTGTAAAATCCAGTGGCATTCTGTGCCATCTTGTGCCATCCTAAATCACTAAACCCCTCGGAGCTCTTGCCCCTCAGGGACAAGTTCCCTTTGCTTGCCCCCTCCCCCCCCCCCCTCTAAAAATGTATTCTTTCTTATTATACAAGTAAAATATAAAGTGTACCCCAAGTGAAAATTATATATAATGGATGAGCTGGTTTCCATATGAATCCTAAGATTCTATGTTTTCCATATGGGGATCAGAGCTGTAGCTCATTCCTCCAAATTAATAATTTTTATTTACTTCATGTGTATTGGGACAATTCTGTCCTCTAACTTTCGTTTTTTCCTCCTTACCTTTAAAAAATCCTAACTCTTTAAATTTTGCAGCTAAAAATCCATATGATGGCTTATTTTTTTTGCGCCACCAATTTTACTTTGTAATCACATCAGTCATTTTAGCCAAAAATCTACAGCGAAACAGAAAAAAAAATCATTGTGCCAAAATGCCATTTTGTAAATTTTTGGGGCTTCCGTTTCTACACAGTAAATTTTTCGGTAAAAATGACACCTTCTTTTTATTCTGTAGGTCCATACAATTAAAATGAAACCCAACTTATATAGGTTTGATTTTGTCGTACTTCTGGAAAAAATCATAACTACACGAAGGAAAATGAATACATTTAAAATTGTCACCTTCTGACCCCTATAACTTTTTTATTTTCCACGTACGGGGTGGTGTGCAGGCTCATTTTTTGCGCCATGATCTGAAGTTTTAAGCTGTAGCATTTTTGTATTGATAGGACTTTTTGATCCCTTTTTATTCATTGTTTTCATGATATAAAAAGTGACTAAAAATACGCTATTTTGGATTTTAATCAACTAATTCGGTTTAATTAACTATATATTTTTTGAACTCGGACATTTCCCCACGTGGCGATACCACACTTTTTCTTTGTTTTTATTTACACTGTTTTGTTTTTTTTTAAATGGGAAAAGGGGGTGATTCCAACTTTTATTAGGGAAGGGCAGGGCTCAAGTCCTTCAGGAACGCATGAGAACTGAGTTCCTGCACGTTTTTCACAGCAGGAACCCATTCCCATTAGCATAAGTCCTGCAGGACCAGCCCTTGAGTGGAAATCTTGGATGAGTTCCCTCACTTTTTTTTTCCAGGACTTGACCCCTGGGGAAGGGGTTAAATGATCTTCATTACCATATGGTGGGGAAAAGTTGGTGCATCTTATACGGCAAATACACATTAAAACTCTGTCCTATCGTGGCGGTCCATGCGGCCATCAACGGCCGGGACCCGCAGCTAATACAGGACATCACCGATCACGGTGATGACCTGTATTAACTCTTCAGATGCAGCGATTAAAGCTGACCGCCGCGTCTGAAACAAAAGTGACACCAACCCAGCTGCTCAGTTGGGCTGTTCAGGACCGCCGCGGTGAACTCGTGGCATCCCGAACAGCTAATAGGACACCGGGAGGGACCTTACCTGCCTCCTCAGTGTCTGCTCCGTGCAGGGATCCCCAGCATGGCCGGGGCTCTCATTAGTCGTCATTACGTCGTCGCGCTCGCCGTCCCGTCATTCAATAGGAGCGGCGTGTGTAGCGACGTGATGGCGGCGACGGAGAGCGAGGATACCGGGCAGCAGAGACGTTCCGGAGCGACGGGGACACCCCGGGGACGCTGCGACAGCGATGGAGGGCGACATCCAGGGCAGCGGTGACGAGCGGTGAAGGGTCCCGAACAGCAGGGACACGTGAGTACTACTTCCTATACCAGTGGTCTTCAACCTGCAGAGCTCCAGATGTTGCAAAACTACAACTCCCAGCATGCCCGGACAGCCAACGGCTGTCCGGGAATGCTGGGAGTTGTAGTTTTGCAACATCTGAAGGTCCGCAGGTTGAAGATCACTGTCCTATACTTTACATTGTATTTGGTTCAGAATCTTTATTTTCTGGATTTTTATCCTTTAAAATTGGGAGCGTCTTATATGCTGGAGCGTCTTATATGACGAAAAATACGGTAACTTTTATTTTTTTTTGCAATGTTATAGCTCCCATAGGGGGCTATAACACTGCACACACTGATATTTTACATTGATCATTGTTATCCCATAGATTAACATTGATAAATGATTCTGCTGCTTGACTGCTCATGCCTGGATCTCAGGCACGGAGCAGTCATTCGGCGATTGGACACGCAAGAGGAAGGTAAGGACCCTCCTTGTGTCCTCCAGCAGTTCGGGAAGCCGCGATTTCGCAGTGGCTGTCCCGAGCAGCCCACTGACCTAGCCGGAAGTAGTTTACTCTCACTTTAGATGCGGCAATTAACTTTGAACGCCGCGTCTAAAGGGGTAATATATAATATAGCGGGTCCGTTTTGGCTAGGCCCAATGGATTGGGGTTTATGCAGATGTTGGTAAGGCATGTTTGCATGGTATTTTGTTGGGACTTTTCTTTGTTAGGCTGGGTTCACACTACGATTTGAACTACGGTTCCCGTATATGGCTGGGAGGAGGGGTGGGCGGGGCTTAATCGCGGCGCCCGCACTCAGCCGTATTCGGGAACCATAGTTAATGTATGTCTATGAGCCGACCGGAGTGCACCGCAGGCTCCGGTCGGCTGCTTTTTCGGTCAACCACGTTTTTGCCTGTGGTCGGGAAACCGCATACGGCCGAAAAAGCAGCCGACCGGAGGCTGCGGTGCACTCCGGTCGGCTCATAGACATATCTTAAATACGGTTCCCGAATACGGCTGAGTGCGGGCGCCGCGATTAAGCCCCGCCCACCCCTCCTCCCAGCCGTATACGGGAACCGTAGTTCAAATCATAGTGTGAACCCAGCCTTATGCTCTGTCTCCTTTCTAAGTTTGACTTTCTTTGACTGCACTATGCACTTTATTGATTTACTTGCATATGCATGAATTGAGACTAAGCTATTGATAATTTTTTATGTGATTTACTCTGCCTTCCTCTGTTCTGTTTTCCTGTATGAACTGATTTGGTGCCTATTTATGTCCACAAAATGTTTTTTTAACCCCTTAAGGACCAAACCCATTTTAACCTTAAGGACCAGGCCAATTTTATTTTACTGTTTTTGTTTTTTCCTCCTCGCCTTCAAAAATCCATAACTCTTTTATGTTTCCATCTACAGACCTATATAAGGGCTTGTTTTTTGCGTGACCAATTGTACTTTGTAATGAAACCTCTCATTTTACCATAAAGTTTAAACCGAAGCCAAAAAAATATTTTTTTAGGGAGGAAACTTGAAAACCACAATTTTGCACATTTGGAGGGTTTCGTTTTCACTTTGTACACTTTACGGTAAAAATGCCATGTGTTCTTTATTCTGTGGGTCAATACGATTAAAATGATACCCATGGCCTGATACTTTTATATTTTTGTACCGCTTAAAAAAAATCCAAAATTTAGACCACCTATAATTTTTTTTATTTTTCTGTATATAGGGCGGTATGAGGGCTTATTTTTTGCACGCCCATCTGTACTTTTTATTGATACCACATTTACATATATAAAACTCTTAGATCATTTTTTATAATTTTTTTTTGGAATAAAATGGGACAAAAAAGCTGCATTTTTGGAATTTTTTTTTTTTACATTTACGCCATTAACCGTACGGGGTCATTAACATTATATGTTTATAGTTCGGACATTTACACACGCGGCAATACCAAATATGTTTATAAAAAAAAAAGTGGGAGGGTAAAATGGGAAAAACAGACAATTTTCATTTTTATTGGGGGAGGGGATTTTTCACTTATTTTTTTTTTCATTTTTCAACTTTTTTTTTTTACACTGTGTATGTCCCCATAAGGGACTATCTATAGCAATCAGTTGATTGCTATTACTGTTCAATGCTATGTATAGGGCATAGCACTGATCAGTATTATTGGTGATCTTCTGCTCAGATCTGCTCGATCTCAGACCAGAGCAGGAGACGCCGGGAGATGGACGGAGGCATCTGCCATTACAGATGATCGGATCCCCGCGGATGCCGGCCATTACTGGCGGGTCCCCGGCTGCTAGCTAGCAGCCGCAACCTGCCATATATGATGCGAGCACTGCTCGCGGTTAGGGATGAGAGAACTTTTCAAAAATTCAGTTTGGCCAATTCGCCGAATTTTTGCGAAAAGTTTGTTTCGGGTCGAATAAATTTGCGGCACCACTGTATTAAAAATGGCTATTTCTGGCCTACAGAGAGCCCCAATAGGGCAGTAGAAAACTTTGCCTTGCTGTAACACACATAGGGAGTGTGCTGGGTTAGTGAAATCGTACTGTTATTCATTATGACATGTAGATTACAGGCATTGCCATTAGAATCATTGCTGCAGAGCGTCTATGTGGCAGCAGGGAGACCATAAGGTGTCAAATTGAAGAGGATAAAGAGATCTTTTATGTCATATTTAATGTAATTTCATGTGAAAATTAAATTTTTACATTACCCATTCTGGCGAGCAACGAGCTGGTGGTCCTCCGCCCGGTGAAATACCACCAGTTCCAACCCCTGCCTCTCAGTACCCCCTGAATTTGAAAGTATGAATGTTTCATTTAATCAGTTATGGTTTATTGCTATTGCTCCAACATGTTTCATTGGATTCTTGTGATAATGCCACAGGTAATATAACTTTGACGGCCAAAGGGCCTCAGTCCTGAAAAAATTACAACCTCTAAGATTAAAAGATGAATGTTGAAATCTCTATTGAAGATGTATGTTAGCTAGTGCAACCATCAAAACATGTTTTGGCCCAGGCCCAGTAGCAACAGCAAGCCAAGTAGTTCCTGAAACACACAGAGTGAAGCAGCATGAGTACACAAGAGGGGTTCACAACCCCTAACATTAAAAGGTGACTGTTGAAGTCTCTATTGAAGATGCATGTTAGCTAGTGCTACCATCCAAAAAATGTAAGGCCTAAGCCCAGAAGCATCAGTAAGCTAAGTAGTTCCTGAAAGACACAGTCAGGAAAAGGCTTCAGCACAGGGCCGGACTGGGACTAAATAGCAGCCCTGGAACTCAAACCCCACCAGCCCCTATATACAATATTACCCCAGCTATGATGAAAAAAAAAAATTGTAGTGTGCAATGCGTCATGTAGCCAATTCTGCTTTAATAAATCATTACTGTTAGAAAAAAGAAAACTGTAGACATAGATCTCTGTCCTGAGATCTGCTGCTATTGTGAGTTTTAAAGGGGTACTCCGGTGGAAAACTTTTTTTATTTTTTTTTATCAACTGGTGCCAGAAAGTTAAACAGATTTGTAAATGACTTCTATTAAAAAATCTTAATCCTTCCAGTACTTATCAGATGCTGAATACTACAGAGGAAATTATTTTCTTTTTGGAACACAGTGCTCTCTGCTGACATCACGAGCACAGTGCTCTCTGCTAACATCTCTGTCCATTTTAGGAACTGTCCAGAGTAGGAGAAAATCCCCATAGCAAACAAATGGTGCTCTGGACAGTTCCTAAAATGGAAAGAGATGTCAGCAGAGAGCACTGTGGTCGTGATGTCAGCAGAGAGCTCTGTGTTCAAAAAAAAAAAAATTCCTCTGTAGTATTCAGCAGTTAATCAGTACTGAAGGATTGAGTTTTTTAATAGAAGTAATTTACAAATCTTATTCTTATAACGCAAGAAAAATGTTTTCAGAGCACTCACCTCGGACACTGGTTATGTTGCAAATTTTTCTTTATTCATAGTACGAAAACAAGTGCATAGCAGGGAGGTGGCAAGATGGTACAGGAGCTGGTGGGCTCGGCCGGTGGGCAACGGTCCGTTATTGCGCTCTGTCATGCCCCTCGTCTTGCCTTATAAGAATATCATTTGCATACCTTGCCTGGAGTCGAGTAGCACCACATTGAGACACACACCGAGATACAAGCTGCTTGCTCCCTGTCTGTCGACAGGTGGGCATTCCATAATTGGACATTGTTCTGCCTAGTGCCAGGTCATTTCTTCTATGTGATATACATCATTTACAAATCTGTTTAACTTTCTGGCACCAGTTGATTTAAAAAAAAAAAAAAAATGGACACTATCACTTCTACGCACCAGTATTACCATCATACAGTAATTGCATAGTGGTCATATACCTGGTATACAACGGCGCTGTGCAGAGTATTATCACTCTGCAGACAATAAAAGAGAATATAGCATTGATCTGATGCAGAAGGCAGAATACAGTATGTAAAGATCCCAGAGTAGTGATCTCCAACACGTGAACTTCCAGATGTTGCAAAACTACAACTCCCCGCATGCCCGGACAGCTGTTGGCTGTCCGAGCATTCTGGGAGTTGTAGTTTTGCAACATCTGGAGGTCTGCAGGTTTAAGACCAGGGTCCTAGAGGATATGTCATGTCAAACATCCCCAAATGGGTCGGAGTACAACTGACACCTCCAGGTCCCGACGGATCCCATTGACTTGAATGGGGTCTGTTGGAGATCCGGTATTATATCGGAGTTTATCCGAGAAAAAAAGTTTTAGACTGCACAATTTTTTTAAAGCTTTTTATTTATTTTTTTCTGATATACTATGTGACCACAAATTAGCATTTCTGGTATTTTTATCACACTGTTCACTGTGTGGGATAGTAAACATTATATTTTAATACCAAATAAAAAAATATTAAACATGTAGTTTTTTCTTTTTTTTTTTTTTTTAAGGGAAAAAGGGGAGGGGAGGAGACCTCCAGCGGCCATTTGACCACAACAATTGCACAGCTGAAGTCTGACGAGTCCATCTGAATGTGCTGGAACTTGGTATTTTTACTATAGATGCCATATTTGGCATTGATCACAGCATCTATAGGGTGATCATTAAAATCTGCCATTATTGTAAGTCCCAGGCTGCTGATAGCATCTGAAGCTCACCTGCTAAGTAGCAAGTGCAACTCCTGCACTCACTACTTAGCCACACTGTAAATGTATGACGCTGTATGGAAAGTTACTTGCTGCAGCGCTGTACATTTACTGCACGTCAGGGGAGGATATATCACTTGTTCAGCCGGTTCTGCTGCACAGGGGCCCAGCGTGTTAGGGGGCCCACCTAGTAGCCCAGGTCACAGCCTGGGACTCACAGACTGGGCCCCTGCAGGGCCCCCTGCCAGTACTTCATACTCTATGCTGCAGCAACAGGTCCCGGACCTGCCGCTGACCACAGTAATTTACCTCGGCCGGAAGAGACGGACAGGCCAGGGGCTGATGGGAACAGACGTGCCCCGCGCAGGCACGCACGTCTGTTCCAAGCCCCTGATGTCACGTGTCATGGCCTCTGACCCCGGCAGAAGCGACAGGAGCAGTAAACCCTCCCGCCTCACACGGCTGCATCGCTGAGCAGATAAGGTGAGGAGAGCGACGGTCGGGTGCAGGGCGGTGGGGGGAGGGGATTGTAATGATGATGAAGAGGACAGGAGGGGTGTTGAAGAGGTTGGTGGTGTAATGATAAGGAGTATTGGGGGTCTGGGAGAGCGTAGTGTTGATTAGGAGGACCAGAGGGGGGGGGGCAGGGGTGTAGTGATTAGGGGGTTTAATGTTGATGAGAAGGACTGGGGGGTGTCAGCTGAGTAATATTGATGAGGTGCTTAAGGTATATGAGGTGATGAGGAGACTGAGGATGGAGTGCATGGGGTGTATGGGGTGAAGAGGATGGAGTGCATGGGGTGTATGGGGTGAAGAGGATGGAGTGCATGGGGTGTATGGGGTGATGAGGAGACTGAGGATGGAGTGCATGGGGTGATGAGGAGACTGAGGATGGAGTGCATGGGGTGTATGGGGTGAAGAGGATGGAGTGCATGGGGTGTATGGGGTGAAGAGGATGGAGTGCATGGGGTGTATGGGGTGATGAGGAAACTGAGGATGGAGTGCATGGGGTGATGAGGAGACTGAGGATGGAGTGCATGGGGTGTATGGGGTGATGAGGATGGAGTGCATGGGGTGATGAGGAGACTGAGGATGGAGTGCATGGGGTGTATGTGGTGATTAGGAGACTGAGGATGGAGTGCATGGGGTGATGAGGAGACTGAGGATGGGGTGCATGGGGTGTATGTGGTGATTAGGAGACTGAGGATGGAGTGCATGGGGTGATGAGGAGACTGAGGATGGAGTGCATGGGGTGTATGTGGTGATTAGGAGACTGAGGATGGAGTGCGTGGGGTGTATGGGGTGATTAGGAGACTGAGGATGGAGTGCATGGGGTGATGAGGAGACTGAGGATGGAGTGCATGGGGTGATGAGGAGACTGAGGATGGAGTGCGTGGGGTGATGAGACTGAGGATGGAGTGCGTGGGGTGTATGGGGTGATGAGGAGACTGAGGATGGAGTGCGTGGGGTGTATGGGGTGATGAGGAGACTGAGGATGGGGTGCATGGGGTGATGAGGTGACTGAGGATGGAGTGCGTGGGGTGTATGGGGTGATGAGGAGACTGAGGATGGGGTGCATGGGGTGATGAGGAGACTGAGGATGGAGTGCATGGATTGTATGGGGTGATGAGGATGGAGTGCATGGGGTGTATGGGGTGATGAGGAGACTGAGGGTGGAATGCATGGGGTGATGAGGAGACTGAGGATGGAGTGCATGGGGTGATGAGGAGACTGAAGATGGAGTGCATGGGGTGATGAGGAGACTGAGGATGGAGTGCATTGGGTGAGGAGGAGACTGAGGATGGAGTGCATGGGGTGATGAGGAGACTGAGGATGGAGTGCATGGGGTGATGAGGAGACTGAGGATGGAGTGCATGGGGTGTATGGGGTGATGAGGAGACTGAGGATGGAGTGCATGGGGTGTATGGGGTGATGAGGAGACTGAAGATGGGGTGTGTGGGGTGTATGGGGTGATGAGGAGACTGAAGATGGGGTGTGTGGGGTGTATGGGGTGATGAGACTGAGGATGGGGTGCGTGGGGTGTATGGGGTGATGAGGAGACTGAGTATGGGGTATATGGGGGTGATGAGGAGACTGAGGATAGAGTGCATGGGGTGATGAGGAGACCGAGGATGGAGTGTGTGGGGTGTATGGGGTGATGAGAAGACCGAGGGTGGGTTGTGTGGGGTGTATGGGGTGATGAGACTGAGGATGGGGTGCGTGGGGTGTATGGGGGTGATGATTAGACTGAGGATGGGTTGTGTGGGGTGTAATGGGGGGATGAGACTGAGGATGGGGTGGGTGGGGTGTATGGGGTGATGAGGAGACTGAGGATGGAGTGCGTGGGGTGTATGGGGTGATTCAGTGGTGTATAGTGGTTGGCAGTATTATATTAATAGAGTACAGTGGTTGGCAGTATTATATTCAGGGGTACAGTATTTGGCAGTATTATATTCGGGGGTACAGTAGTCGGCAGTATTATATTCAGGGGTACAGTGGTTGGCAGTGTTATATTCAGGGGTACAGTGGTTGGCAGTATTATATTCAGGGTACAGTGGTTGGCAGTATTATATTCAGGGTACAGTGGTTGGCAGTATTATATTAATAGAGTACAGTGGTTGGCAGTATTATATTCAGGGGTACAGTATTTGGCAGTACTATATTCGGGGGTACAGTGGTTGGCAGTATTATATTCAGGGGTACAGAGGTTGGCAGTGTTCAGGGGGTACAGTGGTTGGCAGTATTATATTCAGGGGGTACAGTATTTGGCAAGGTTATAATGATTATTGTCATCATACAGAGGATGAGGATCTACTGACAAATTAAGGAACCAATGATGTCCAGGTATCAGACTCTGCAGAGAAGATGGAAGAAATCCTGGTGTCTGGACCAGATGAAGAAGAAAAGTAAAGACAACAGAGAAGACGTCACTCAGGTCAGTGATATCATTGTGTATTTTCCTAACTGTCCCATCAGAGCTGTAGTCACTTCAGACATGATGGGAGTTGCAGCTTTCCAACATCTGGGGAGCCACTTGAACCAAGGTGATTGGTGGGGTCCCATGAGTCAGACCCCCACCATAAAAATGGGCTGTTTATTTTAAAATGCCTGGGCCTATTTTTGGTCCCAGTCTGGCCCTGCCTGTAAGTCACTTCTATCACTAAGGATAAGAAGGCAAGGAACATGGGGTTGCCAAGGGGTGTCGTGCTAAGTCCAGGGGTGTGAATGTAAAGGGGAGCACTGCCCTCTGCCTCCCAGCTAGATACGGGTCAGGATGACCCATGGGAGTACTCACTGGGCCGCACACTGAGAGGGACAGGGGCCACCCGGAGCCCACCTCAGGAGCCGTTCCATCCACCTGTGGTGGAATTGGCAAGTGGCGACACTACACGCGCGGGGTAAGTGGAGGCCCTCCGGTGGGGTATAGGTACATGAGGGGGCACAGTGCTGGGGGGGGGGGCCCAGGCACACTCTTTGCACAGGGGCCCTCTGCTGTCTGTGTCCGCCCCTGCTGCACGTTACTTAAGGGGTTAAAGCAACAATAAATTCAGACCCCTAAATTTAGACTAGACCCTCCAATATGTTATTCAGACTTAGGCTCAGAGGCTGACATGGCTGATAAGGGAGCAATAAACATTTACCCATCCTACACTCAGCCATTGTAGGATGCATAAGGGGAGCAATAAGAATATACCTACCCCCAGTGCTTCTATTGCTGTCACAGCCCCAGGTTTACTTAGATGAATCTGCCCAGTAGTATTATGCATTTTTGAAGCTCTGTTGTGACCTGTATAAGGGTCAGAGGTCATTTCACTGGGGTGATAGGAGCTGAAATGACCCCCAGGGTTAGGAATCACCTGTATACTGTGGGCTGAATTTCATAACTTGCCCTGGTTGGTCACATCAGCCTCTATACTTGTTCCTACTCCAGCCCCCCACAGATGTATATCGTGTATACAGCCTTACCAGCCTGGGGCAGCTGTGAGAGCTGGGATGGCTCCCATGAAGACATAGGGAACTTCATCATACAGAGATCACTTCCTGCGCAGAGCAGCCTAAGGTCAGGGGGCAGAGCTACGACATGTACTGGGCGGGGCTACTGTGGTAGGCCTCTGGGGTAGTGGTAGTGTAGTCAGGGTTTTGCTTTAGTATATCAGGGGTTAAGGTTGACCCTATTGTTCGTGACTCCAGGCTGAGGGCTAGTATGCTGAGGTAATTCTCCGGCCTATCGCCGCCCTTCCCAGTAACGATAGGTGCATGCATAAAATGACTGAAGGTCCACAAGGTGGTTGAACTTGAACTTGGATAAACTTTACTTAAAAGGCTTGCGTACCGTATCCAATGGACAGCAACAGTCTCATACAAACAGTCTCTATACACTTCAGTGACTAACAGTTGTTGCGGACCTTGACTTTGGATATAAGTCTCTGAATTTAGGGTTAATTGCGAAGATCCTTCCGGATTTAGGGGATAGATAAGGTCCGGTGATCTTGCAGAGTGCTTAGGGATTGATACACTCACGGTTTTGTAATAATCAGCCGTCGCCACAAGGCTCGGGCCTAACTCACTGATGACAGCAGCGCAGATCCTTCCCTGTCAACAGCCCAGGAACAAGAGATGTTGCTTGCTTGGCTGCACAGGAACAAGAGAGCGAGCAATGGCCGCCGCGCCCTTATATGGGCAGGGGCGGGGCCGTTTTGATTGGTCCGAATAACTGTCACTCACCGTTACACGGAACGATGGGTGCAATATGTCATAGGGACCTCCAAAAGTCCTTAAGCAAAAAAAAACATAGAGTTTACCTGATCATGTGACCCGCAGGTCCTGCTACGCTCCGTACAGGTAATTAACCAATTATATACATTTGTACAATTATATTTATATAAATCCTGAATAAATTGTTAAATTACTAATATCTAAATGAAAGGTGACAAGGGGCCGACTAGACAAGAAGGACCCCGACGTCCTAGGGACTCTGGCTATGGGGACCTATATACAGGTACCGTATAGGATGCGGTACCGGGACACCACAAACCCCATTACTTAAGATAAGTCGACCTCGACGCCTGTCCCCTAAGGCAGAGGAACTAGGACTAGACCAGGATGATACTTATAAATTGGCTATACCTCCTAAGTAACCATTGAACACATTTACATTCTCTGATACCCTTACTAGTATCTGAACTAGACAATAGAAATCTTTCTAGAGATTGGTGCTATCTAGACATCAATACTATCTAGAGATCAAAGGGGTATTCCAGGCAAAACCTTTTTTTATATATATCAACTGGCTCCGGAAAGTTAAACAGATTTGTAAATTACTTCTATTAAAAAATCTTAATCCTTCCAATAGTTATTAGCTTCTGAAGTTTTCTGTCTAACTGCTCAATGATGATGTCACGTCCCGGGAGCTGTGCATGATGGGAGAATATCCCCATAGGAACTGCACAGCTCCCGGGACGTGAGTCATCAGAGAGCAGTTAGACAGAAAACAACAACTCAACTTCAGAAGCTAATAACTATTGGAAGGATTAAGATTTTTTAATAGAAGTAATTTACAAATCTGTTTAACTTTCCGGAGCCAGTTGATATATAAAAAAAAGTTTTGGCCTGGAATACCCTTTTAACAAAAGCTATCTAACCTTTAGTTTCTAGCTTCTTAGACATTTTATTAAACTTACTATACAATTAGGCAGCTATCTGATATCTAGTTATTAGCTCCTAAGACATTTTTATTAGCTCTCTACACATTTTATGAAGCTAACTAAACATTAGTACAGCTCTATATGCCTTTAGCGTCAAGCTGACTAGACATTTTTTTTATCTCACACATTTTATTCGCCAACAATGAGTTACCTGTTAGTACACGAAAGTTATACTGGCTAGCCGGAAGCTAGGTCACAGTAAGATTGGCTGCTAGGGTCTATCGGCTACACGCTACTTACCCCTAGAGCACTTCACATAACCTACCTAGGTTACTTTAAGAATTATGTGTCTAATTCTATATTCGCAAGAGCACCTACTGGCTAGGCAGAGCATCTCACACACGGAATACAGAGAAAAGAAGTATGAGTGTACCTAACAGTGGCAGGAATTGGGTATCAAAATGCTACAATTCCTAAGTGTTACTTGAATGTGAGAAATATTTTGTTTTTGTGTATGTATTGAACACTGAAGTAGTACATTTAAGTCAGCAATTTAGAGTACTGAAAAGTTATAGGTAGAGCATTGAAGTGGGTTATCAAAGGTACTATGTGTGCAGGCACTAAATGTGAGTCCTGGTACCTTATGGGTAGTTTGCCTTGTGTAGTCCTTTGAGACCGCCGCAACACCACCTCCGAGTCGTCAGGAGTTCCTTCACTTGGGGATTCTTCAAGAACTTCAGTCCCCGAGGGACCAGCTGGAGGGCTGGAAACAGAAGCAATATCTTCGGTTGGACTGGGGGGTTCTCTGAAAACAGGTGGAGTAAGGGTATCAAGACCTGGAGCAGTCACAGGAGCAGAACTGATGTTTGGTGTAGCAACCAATGGTGGTTGACAGGGAGCAACAGCTATTGGCAACTGGCTAGGTGGAACGGCTACTGGCAACTGTCTGGGCGGAGCAACCAGTGGCGGCTGGCTGGATGGAGCTGGAAACGGTAAACCCCAATACATGGTAGGCTGCTGAGATGGGAACAAGGGAACGTCCATATTGGGATGGATCCCTTCTCCCGACACATATTCTCTCACTGGCCTTGTTGGAGGTGGAGTAGAAGTAGCAGGAGGAGTAGAAGGAGATGGGCCAAGCCTATCTTCTTTCAGGCACATTTTTATCCTATTTCTGTGGACCACCTGTGGCTCGAACCCATCTTTCTGTATCTCGTACACGTCCGTTTCGGGATAAGGAACTGCAGTAATGGTGTATGGTTCCGTTTCCCACAATGAGTCCAATTTATGGGTTCTAGGAAATTTTCAGAGCCATACTTTATCTCCAAGCTGTGAGGGCTGAGCTGAAGCATGTCGATTATAATCTTTCTGCTGGCACTCATGAACTTCACCCATTTTCTTCTCGACAATGTCTTTGGCTTCCTCAATTCTTCGTTGATGCTCTGACACCCAACCTTGGGAAACCTGAGGGGAATTGTTGAAAGGTGCCTGCAGCCCGAAGGTCCGATCCTTTCCCAGATAGTGTACTTGGGGCTTTAGCAAGTGACATTTGGAAGGTTTAACCTTGAGTCCATGTTGGATAAGGACTTGGAAAACTTCTTTCAGGTGATCCAGGTGTTCTTGATATGTCCTGGAATAGACGATGATGTCATCTAAATACAACAGAACACTCTGGAAGTTAAGATGCCCCAAGCATCGCTCCATTAAAGGGTACCTCTCATCAAATAAACTTTTGATATATTTTAGATTAATGAATGTTGAATAACTTTTCAATAGCATGTTAATGAAAAATATGCTTCTTTCTATTGTATTTTTCCCGATCAGTCCTGTCAGCAAGCATTTCTGACTCATGCTGTAGTCCTAAACACTCAGAGCTGCCAGCCTGCTTTGTTCACAGCCAAACAGGCTGTGAACACAGCAGGCTGGCAGCTCTGAGTGTTCTCCTTTGTGAACAAAACAGACTGGCAGCTCGTAGTGTTTAGGACTCCAGCATGAGTCTGAAATGCTTGCTGCCAGGACTGGTAGGGAGACCCCTAGTGGTAATTTCTTCAAAGTGGAAAATTAAATAGAAAGAAGCATATTTTTTTAATAACATGCAATTGTAAAGTTATTCTGCATACATTAATCTATAATATATCAAAAGTTTTTTTGATGAGAGGTACCCTTTAAGCGTTGGAAAGTTGCAGGTGCATTGCACAGTCCAAAGGGCATACTTTTGAACTCGAAGAGACCCATGGGGGGGTCACAAATGCGGTCTTCTCTCTATCCTCTTCCGCCATTGGCACCTGCCAGTAACCGCTCGTCAGATCCAGTGTGGAAAAGTAGGCGCAGACCCCAATGCAGTCAAGGATTCTTCAATACGGGGGAGAGGATCGGCATCCTTATGAGTTATGCCGTTCAACTTCCTGTAGTCCACGCAGAAGCGGATAGTCCCATCTTTTTTCTTCACCAGGACCAAAGGTGCAGCCCAAGGACTCTGGCTTTCCTGGATGACATCAGCCTCTTTCATCTCCACGAGCATTTTCCTTATGGTCTGATACATCCCAGGAGCCACAGGGCGATGTCTCTCCTTAATGGGTGCACTGTCCCCAGTAAGAATCCTATGTTTGATCATGGTGGTCCTGCCAAAGTCTGTGGGGAACTTGCTGAAAGCTTCTTGGTATCTCTTAGCTACCTGGATGACTCCTTCCATGTGTTCCTTGGGGGTATCTTCACCTCCTATTTGTAGTTGGCTCCACCAAGGTTCCGCAGGATTCTGGTCAGGTCCTTGTTGAGCCACTTGTGACTTCGAGACCACATCTCTGACATCTAAATGGTGAAGGGTAGCCACTGGGGTACACATGAGTAGTCGGACGGCAACTTGAGAGAGGTTAATAAGTCTCACCGGAACCTTCCCATTACGTACTGTTACCAGGCTTCTAGCGGCTCGCACCAAGGGGCAATCTTCCAGTAGAAGGGGTTCCAAGAGCGCTTGATAATCGTGATTTTTCACCCCGGGTCGGGCACAATACCAAATAACTGTCTCCGTCTGCGGCTGTAGATTAATGGCTCGTATATCTTGAATCCTTACTCGACAGATTTCTTCTTGATGATTCATGAACTTCTGTTCTGCTTGGAGGATTTTGAGGTGGGGTTGGGCAGCTCGCCGGCCTGGGGGTGACAAGTGAGGGAGAGATGCATGCAGTGCACAGACAATATCATCAAAACAGTGCCTCATAATATTCATGCCTAAGATGAAATCAGTTGCCCCTTCATCCCTAACATTGGTGACAATCACACCCTGCCTTTCTAACACATGTTTTCCCACCTACACCGTGAGCTCCCAGTAGCCATGCCTGGGTACTGGCTTCCCGTTCCCTGCAATTACTCTAAACTCCACTTCCTGAGGTTCAGACAACCTTTCTGAGCTCCAATACTTATAGAAAACTCCCTGTGGAATAGTGGACACCTGAGACCCCATATCTATCAGAGCTTGTAACCGGATACCTTCACCTATCACCTGTACATAAGGACAAGAAGCTACATACATAGACAGTCCCTTCTTGTCGCTGGTTGATTATGGACCTTCAGACGCTACTCCTGTGGTGCGGTCCTCAACCCCAGGGGTCACGCGTTTAAAGCCCAACATTGGCTCTTCCAGTGTCCATTCTTGTTACAATACAGACAGGTCTCTGACTCCCAGGTCTCACAGGAGGGGTATTAGATGGACCAGCAGGGCGGGGGTCAGCTTTCTTAGGTGGTGGTGTTGCAGATCTAGAAGGATTTGGCCGTACAGCCATTTCTTTAAAGGCCCTGGCTAACTGCTAAATGTCCTGCTTGATGTCTTGTAGGTCAGCTGTCCAAGGGCTAGAAGAAGTTGTTGGCAGGGCAGGCTGAGAAGGGACAGGTGGCTGGGGCAAGGGCCCCGGAGATTCTGTAATGGGAACACTAGCCTCCTCTGTCTGAGGTCCTGACTCTATCACTTTAACCGCTAGTCTCTTAAAAGCTGGGAAAGCCATGTCGGGATTTTGCACAGCCAGCATCCTTAGTTGGGCCTTGTCCCATTTGTTCAGTGCCCCTTCTATAAAACGGTCCATCAGTACTCGATTGCCCTGATCGGGCGTGATGCCGTCCAAATTCTGTGCCGCCTCTAAAGCGCTCTGTAAAGCTACTGCATATGCTCGGAGAGTCTCACCTGGCTTCTGACGCTGTTCATATAGTCTGAGGCTTACCTCCGAGGGAGAGTGAAATTCAAACACTTGAGAAAGTCCTTCAAAAATATGTCCCACTGTAGCTTTATCAGCTGCCGGCCAGGTGCGAAGTTCCTCCAAGGCGGGTCCCTGGAGCTGTCCCAGAAGCAGCTGTATCTGTTGATGAGGGGGTAATGCATAAAATCCAAATAGGCTGTAGAACTTTTCATTTAAAGTCTCTCAATGTAAAAGGGTCACCATTGTAGGTGTCAGGATCCGGGTACTGTGAGGATACTGGTGGTGGATCCTCTGTGTCAGTGGGGTGATGACGTGGGCCGTACCAGGGGAACGGAATATAAGGGGTTACTGGTATTCACCAGAGCCCGCTGCAAAGCGGGATGGACTTGCTGCAGCAGGTAACCCCCAGGTCGTTCCACCCGATAGCGACTCAACCCCGACTGACGGCTGAGATAGGCGCGGTACAAGAGATTAGGCAAGAGCAAGGTCGGACGTAGCAGAAGGTCAGGGCAGGCAGCAAGGGTCGTAGTCAGGGGCAACGGCAGAAGGTCTGGAACACTGGCTTGGGACATACAAGGAACGCTTTCACTGGCACAATGGCATCAAGATACGGCAATACTGAGAAGGGGAAGTGAGGTAATATAGGCTAAGGCACAGGTGAAGTTACTAATTGGGCCAGGCGCCAATCAGCGGTGCACTGGTCCTTTAAATTACAGAGAGCGCCCTAGGGAGCGGGGCCGCGCGTGCCAGGACTGGACAAACGGGGAACAAGTCGGGTAAGCAGGCTGGGATGCGAACCGCGAGCGGGCGTGTCCCACATCGCGGGTCGCATCCCCGCCAGAGACACTAGCGCAGCGCTCCTGGTCAGCGGGTCTGACCGGGACGCTGCGAGCAGGTAAACGCTGCGAGCGCTCCGGGGAGGAGCGGGGACCCGGAGCACTCGGTGTAACAGTAGGTGGGAAGCACAGGATTCCCCAAGAAGACAGGTGCAGCAACAGGGGCTCCCAACACATAGGGAGAGACTGGAGGTGGACTTGCTGGGTCCTGCTCCGCCTGTTATGGAGGTCTTGCTGGGATCGCAGGTAGAGCACGTCTTTGTGAGGTAGAACGTGCTGGTGAAGAAGGCAACACCCTCCTGACTTGGGGTGGAGACCCCATTGGTGGGGTCACTGGAGCATCGCCCCCCCCTGCTGTTCAGATGGGGACTATGGTGCTGCAGGTTCTGACATCTCTGTATTTGGTATGCTGGCCCTTTAAATAGATCTTGAATTTCTAAGTCCCGAGGAGATACGCAGTTGTTCTCTAATCTGGAACTTGAGAGCGTAGATTTCAAATTTGAGAGCGGTGACTTGAAATTCAATAGCTTTTAATTGAAATTTGAGTGCGTTGATGGGCCGCTGAAGTGACTCTATATATGACTTCAATTCGGCAATCTGGTGTCTCAGAGTCCCTTACTTTTCCGGCTCCTTACAGCTTCCAACCTGTTGTCGCACTCTGCGCCTTTTCCCACGCTAAACTCTCTCTCTTTGTTGGTTTCCGGCACTAGACTCCAACAAAATGGCCGCTGCGGCACCGAGGGCTTTGGTGGGCGGGGTCTCTGGATCACATGCGCAGGGAGGCCCCGCGCTAACTTCAGTTCTTCCTTTCACAGCTTGTGGCTCCGCTGTTCTGTTTGCCTCCCCCTTACTTTACATGAGCACTTCCTCCACACAGCACCGTGTGCGCAACTCCGGAGTATAAGTCACAGTACATGAATAAAGTTTGTTTTCTGGGGGGTAGTACACTTTCACTAGTGGCGACTGTAGTAGGCACACACCCGAATCCTGTTCGTGCGACGCAAAAAAAGGCTTTGTGGTAGGCCTCTGAGGTAGTGGTAGTGTAGTCAGGGTTTTGCTTTAGTATATCAGGGGTTAAGGTTAACCCTATTGTTTGTGATGCCAGGCTGAGGGCTAGTATGCTGAGGTAATTCTCCGGCCTATCGCCGCCCTTCCCAGTAACGATAGGTGCATGCATAAAACGACTGAAGGTCCACAAGGTGGTTGAACTTGGATAAACTTTACTTAAAAGGCTTGCGGTACATCCAATGGACAGCAACAGTTTCATACAAACAGTCTCTATACACTTCAGTGACTAACAGTTGTTGCGGACCTTGTCTTTGGATATAAGTCTCTGAATTTAGGGTTAATTGAGAAGATCCATCTGGATTTAGGGGATAGATAAGGTCCGGTGATCTTGCAGAGTGCTTAGGGATTGATACACTCACGGTTTTGTAATAATCAGCTGTCACTGCAAGGCTCGGGCCTAACTCACTGATGACAGCAGCGCAGATCCTTCCCTGTCAACAGCCCAGGAACAAGAGATGTTGCTTGCTTGGCTGCACAGGAACAAGAGAGCGAGCAATGGCCGCCGCGCCCTTAAATGGGCAGGGGCGGGGCCGTTTTGATTGGTCCGAATATCTGTCACTCACCGTTAAAAGGAACGATGGTTGCAATACGTCATAGGGACCTCCAAAGGTCCTTAAGCAAAAAAAAACGTACGCTCCGTACAGGTAATTAACCAATTATATACATTTGTACAATTATATTTATATAAATCCTGAATAAACTGTTAAATTACTAAAATCTAGATGAGAGGTGACAATGGGGGGACTAGACAAGAAGGACCCCGACGTCCTAGGGACTGTGGCTATGGGGACCTATATACAGGTACCGTATAGGATGTGGTACCGGGACACCACACTACAAAAGGCCAGAGGCGGAGCTATGAACACTCCCAACTGCTGAGGAAGATAGGATGCAGGCTATGCATCTCAGCTGAGTGCGGCTCAGCCGAGCAGTGCCACACAGAAAGACGTCCTCCTGGCTCCTACACAGATAATGCAATATATTACTGTGTGAGAGCAGGAGACTGTGCATGCAGCTCTATGGTGGTTGCTAGAGATGAGCGAATCGAAGTTGACGAACCCGAATTCATTCCGAATTTCATGAAAAATTCGATTTGCAACAAATGCGAATATCGCCGCGATTCGATCGCGCGAATCGCTTCATTAAACTTCATTTTACAGCGTTCCAGGCTATTGGAGACCTAAAATGGCGGATCCATGTGTGAGTACATGGGGCAGGGGATTATGGGAGGGCGGGAAACAGCGGCAGGAATGAAGGTAGGCGGGATGACCCTGAATCACATGTGAGATGCAGCCTATCAGCATTCATTGACCCTGTGATGTCAAAGCCCTATATAATCGGCGGCCATCTTGCCTCTCTTCATCTATGCACTCAGATGGAGAGGACGGGACTGCGTATGTGTGTGAATAGCTCATACCACAGCGTTACACTACAACTGCTAGTCACATCAGTATTAGGGAAAGACAGGAGTGCAGAGTGCTGTGCTGTTCTCACTGAGAAGGATCATTGATAGCTAAACCTCCTATTCATGTTATTGAGCATTGCAGCAGGGAGGGGCAGATAGCTGTCAGCTGCCTCATACAGATCAACAAGCTGCCTGAACTTTATCAACCATCTTACCACCTCATTTTACAACGCAATTCAGTATTTTTTTTTTGCTCCACAAATCATCTGCTGCTCAGAATTGTGTGACAGAGTGCAATTTAGGGTTTAATCCCTGTATTTTTTTTATTGTGGTGCTGCACTGTTGGGTCCTGAAATATGTTCTTTTTCAGCGGACTGCAGTGCATTTGTCTGCCCTCATACGTGCATAACAAATGCTTACATCAAAGCAGTCTATTATTCTGTATCTGTAACAAGTCTAGATACAGGGAAAGACTTTTTTTTTTCTGCGTATAGTTGCGCATATTATTGCCCTCATCAGTGCATACCGCATAGGTACATCCAAGTATTGTACCATTTTTTTACCTGTTAATCTGTCAAGTGGCTGCATGCTGTCAAAGTCCAAACAATAGTATTCACCGGCTGGTGTTTTCCAAAAATACAGAGTTTTTTCTGCGTATAGTTGCTCATATTACTGCCCTCATCAGTGCATACCGCATAGGTGCATCCAAATAGTGTACCATCTTGTACCTGTTTATCTGTCAAGGGGCTACATACTGTCAAATTCCAAACAATAGTATTCACCGGCTGGTGTTTTCCAAAAATACTGAGTTTTTTCTGCGTATAGTTGCGCATATTACTGCCCTCATCAGTGCATACCGCATAGGTACATCCAAGTATTGTACCATTTAGTACTTTTTAATCTGTCAACTTGCTCCATATTGTCAAAGTCCAAACAATAGTATTCACCGGCTGGTGTTTTAAAAAAAAACAGAGTTTTTTCTGCATATAGTTGCGCATATTACTGACCTCATCAGTGCATACCACATAGGTACATCCAAGGAGTGTACCATCTTGTAACTGTTAATCTGTAAAGGGCCTACATACTGTGAAAGGACAGCCATAAGTAATCACCTGCTGCTGTTCTAGACAAATACTGTTTAAAGAGTAGTGTAGCGTATTGTAATACCCTCATAAACGCAGTCAGGCAGAGAAGTGCCAGGACGTGCACAGAGGAGTGGCAGAGGCCTAAAAAAATTGCTCTAAGGTGAATACATTAGAGCTAAAAGAGCCTCCTCTGATGAGGCATCGTATAAGTCTGCAAGTGATGGAATTGCCAATAGACTAAGAGAAAGAGGCTATAGTAATGCCATACTGAAAAGGGCTAAATCAATAGCCGACTCTAAATCCAGGCAACAGTACTTAGATAATCTTCCCAAAACCAACTCTCGTTCCTCCACCTATGTTCCTACATTTACCACTCCTTACAGTCGAAATTTTGAACAAATCAAAGCAATCATTAAGAGACATATTCCTGTCTTGTTACAGGATGACAATATGGCATCTCTACTGTCCGGAGGGGTTAGGTGTGTTGCGAAAAAAGCACAATCACTGGGTGGCATTCTGTCCCCAAGTGATTTCCCTTCAGACAAACCAGGTAATACCTGGCTTCACATCACAGGGAATCACAAATGTGGGAAACCCCATTGTAACATGTGCAACCTAATGTTGTCATCCAAGAAGGTCACATCCATGGTCACAGGGAGTAGCTACACAGTTGAGAATTTCATCAACTGTGACAGCGAATATGTGGTATATTGCGCAACATGTAATATCTGCAAGTTGCAATACATAGGTTGCACTAGTCGCAAATTAAAATGTCGTGTTTATGAGCACTTGTCCACTCACCTTGGCTTCTCTTCCCATTGTATGTCTGGACTTACCAGACACCTAGTAGAAAGACACGTGGGAAAAAGCCATATGTTATAAAGAAGGTCTCTCAACCCAAACGCGGAGGAGATTGGCTGCATACCCTCCATACTAGGGAAGCTTTCTGGATTCTCAGGATGGAAACCTTAACTGCCCTGGGTTTAAATTACTAAATTACATGTATTTTTACTAAATTGATGGTTTATCTGTATTCACATGTGACCATGCGGGAATCATGTGATATCATTTCTACCATTTAGGCTGCACCCTAGGAATTCATTCCCTATTATCTATTTCCCTATATATTACATTCCACATTTATATATATAATTACAAAAAAGATTATAATGGTGCATGTCTATACTGCGCGTTAATTTGTGCGTCTTTTCAATATACCATCCTTCTGTGCATAATAGTTTATGTTTATTTTTATTTTTTATTTTTGCATACCAGTTCCTATGTACAATTGTTGTTTTTCTTAGTACGCTTCCAGCTAGTTCTGATAATGATATTTTTTTGATTTTCTAAACAAGTTCTTTGTTCATTGTTCATTTTTTTGTAAGATACATTCCTTTATGTGTTGAGATCGGGCTGCTGGTATGGTTCACTCATTCATTCCAGATCATAATTTACATGTCGCAGGATCTATAGCGGCATTCACATTGTATGTTCTGGTATGCGGCATCTTTTCTACACGCTTTGGTATTATTATGCTACTTTGCCTTTTATACATTCGCAATATTTTCTCATGCATTACTATGTTTTTCATTTTTTGGCTAATTGCATGTTTGAATGTATAAGGCGGCATTCACACAGGGTTAATTGGTATTGTACTTTTCCGTTAGTACCTTGCATTATACATAACTATGTATTTTTTTTTTATGGTGCATTATCATTTTTCCTTATTTCACTTTATTTATTTCCCCTATTCGGATTTCTTATTATAACTGTTTTGGTTTGCAACATATTGTGTTTAATTAGTTTGTTCGTTTTACAAACAGCTAAACAGAGGGATTAAGCCACATGTCTCTCGACACATGGGAGCTTTCATCAATGTAATTATACTTCACCTGTTGTTGGATTCTTTGGCTGAAGCCCGTCATTTCCTCTTTGGAAGGCAGGGAGGTGATTCGCTCACGGAGACTGCAGGATATTTTACAGCAGCTATTTACATCTCCGTGTGACATTGTCACTAACCAGCAGGACTGGTAGTGGATCCTCTGGACCAGAGAGGCGATGGCACGGGCTGTACTGGAGGACCGGTTCTGAGCAGTTACTGGTCTTCACCAGAGCCCGCCGCAAAGCGGGATAGATTTGCTGCGGCGGTAACTACCAGGTTGTGTCCCCCAGTAACAACTCGACCTCTCTGGCTGCTGATATGGGGTGGTACACAGGGAGAAGGCAAGAGCGTAGTCGGACGTAGCAGAGGTCAGGGCAGGCGGCAAGGGTTCACAGGCGAGGAGATGGTAGCAACGGGTTCGGCAACTGGCAAGTCAAACAACACAGTAGGGAATGCTTTCTCAGAGGCACAAGGCACAAAGATCCGTCAAGGCAGGAAGGGGAAGGCAGCTTATGTAAGAAGGACACAGTGGGAGGTGAGGAACCAGCGCACCAATTGCCGGTGCGCTGGCCCTTTAAATCTACAGGAGCCGGCGTGCGCACCGGGATGCGGGAGTGCCGGGAGCCGCGCACCGAGGAACGGGTGAGTCGGGCAGGGACGCGGCGCGTGACCCAGACGCCACGCCAGCTGCATCCCTGGAGCTGTGGAACCCGTGCTCCCGGTCAGTGCGTCTGACCGAGAGATGCCGGGATCCCGGGACTGAGGGCTGAGGCAGCGGGCGCTCCGGTTCGGAGGTAGTGACCGGAGCGCTCGCTGTGACAGATATGATGCCAGTGCCATGATTAAGAACACTAGCTCGAAACGTGTCAGCGTTTCACTCATTTTTAAGGAGTGACGTCACTTTCCACTTCGGTGGCGATCCATTCTTTTACATGCTACTATTAAACGTTAAGTTTTAATGCTTTTTTTTCCCGAGGAGCTGGATCCTACCCTTTGTTTTTCCTAAATACTTAAGGCAGAGTTGGCAGCAGACTTGGGGCGAGTGGCAGCAGGAGTCGCAGCGAGAGGCCTGAGCTCCCGTTATCAGCCAGCGGTCGTGTCTTGACCAGCAACCCATCTGCCGTCATTGATTGGTAACTAAACAACAAAACCCCAAAAGGAGGTACTAGGGTCAAATAATTTGCAACAATTTTAGGGGAACCCCCCTAGGGGAACCCTAAACTAAGTACCCCCCAATTTAAAATGTACCTTTTATTATTCAATTTAAAATATAGACTGTGATGCACATAATTGTGTGATTCTGCAAGTGGATGTAATGACACCACCACTAACTTTTAAAACCACAGTTGCCACCGGACTCCTTGACTCCTGTACTTGTCTTTTATAAGCTCCTGAATACTAGAGTGAACGTTTGGATAGCTCAATCTCCTACCTATTGGGAGCCGGTGGCTACTGCTTATTAAAATTATTATTAGCCACCATACTTTCCTGACGAAGCTGGGGAGCCAGTGAAACGTTGGAAGGGGGGGCTAATTTTGGGTGATTTTAATAAGCAGTAGCCACCGGCTCCCAATAGGTAGATTGAGCTATCCAAACGCTCACTCTGTAGCATTCAGGAGCTTATAAAAGACAAGTACAGGAGTCAAGGAGTCCGGTGGCAACTGTGGTTTTAAAAGTTAGTGGTGGTGTCATTACATCCACTTGCAGAATCACACAATTATGTGCATCACTGTCTATATTTTAAATTGAATAATAAAAGGTACATTTTAAATTGGGGGTACTTAGTTTAGGGTTCCCCTAGGGGGGTTCCCCTAAAATTGTTGCAAAGTCATCGATTGGTAAACACGCTCATCCACATCATCCCAAGTGACATCTGACACCCCCAGTCAACAGTCGCAGACACAACCCTCAGTTGGCCTGGCCCGGGAGCAGTCCCTGTCCTCCCATTGCCTTTGTCCTCTGCTGTTCCCTCTCCTAAAGAAGTATCTTATGCTGTGGGTTCAGCTCCACTATTTACTGAGGATGATCTAAAAGAGGACAGTCAGCAGCTACTGGACAGCCAAGAAGGGGAGGAGACATGCGCCGCTTGCTCGGCCAGGTGGCCAAGTAGTGATGCGGAGAGTGACGTGGGAGGCGGTGTTGCAGGGGTTCAGGGTCCTGAAGCTGACACTGTTGGGGAACCTGAGGAGGACATCAGTGACGTGCACACACCTGTTGATGATGATGAAGCCGATTGCAATTGGGAGCCGGGTGCAGAAGGGGCTTCATCATCATCAGGAGAAGAGAGTTGCAGGTTGCCCTTGAGGCAGCAAGGTGGTAGCACGGTTGGCAGTCAGCGTGGTGGCAGGAGTGGAAATTCAGGAGCCAAACGTGCCCGGGGGAGACCACCTGCTTCGCGGCAGCCTACCTTTCCGGGATGCTGCCCGATTATAAAGCACAGATGCCAAACGTTTTCCTCTACTGTCACTGGAGAGACCAACACCATCAAATCATTCCTTAATTGTGGTTCCCAATACATTATCTATCTACTGCAATGTACCTGTAATAAACAATATTTAGGTAGAACAATACGCCGTTTTAGGGAACGCATGAACAAGCATCGGAACAATACGGCACATGGCTTCCTTTTGCACAGCGTCTCCTGCCACCTCACAGAACATCACAATGGAGACTTTACTGTCATTCAGGCCACCCCCATTGAACATATCTCCATAAATGTGAACCAGAGATTCCACACCCTGAGAAGACGGGAACATTTCTGGATTCACACCCTCCGCACCCTATCTCCAGGTGGCTTGAACGACATGATAGAATGCAACCTATAGTTCCCATTGTTTCTGTCGAGCATCCCACCACCCACACCACCACACCACTTCAGTAATAACCCACCTCCTAAACCCTCAGCCATGTATTATAGGGAGATACATATCCTGGATACCCTTCCCGACAGATTTGATACGACAGTCGGTTTTTTAAATATCTGCCATGCTTTCATATTTTATACATGTCTGTATCTTTAGATACATACATTTTTACATATTCAGCCACCTCTACATTCTTGCAATCACACTCTAAGATTGCATTTTACTCTGGCAGTGTATATTTCGCTTACATAGATTTTTTATATACTACTAATGACCTTTTACTGCCTTTCAGAGTTTTTCATACACATAGTACTAGTGTACTCTACTTTTATCTTGGTTTATTGTAATTGATCCTCGTTTTACATCCTAACTCCTGATGTATACATATATATATGTTGTTTCCACGTTTCCATGATGTTTATATTCATTAACAACTGTCATATATTGTGACACGCCCCCTCTTCCACCCGATAACCTCCTCCCTATATCTATCCTTATCCTTATATGCGTCAAAACTGTGTGCCATATATACATTTAGACGGTACCCCTACATGTATTATACCTCTGTGCCGCATCTAACAGCGCAGGTGGATGCACCACTGGATGAAGTCGGTCACGTGGTATCTGCCCCCATGTGGCGCGTCCCTAGCAACCACATGCCCTGCTGGGGATCGCGATCGCTCACTCCATCACAGCCGGTCATGTGGCACCCGCCCCTGTGCGACGTGTCCCTAGCAACCACACGCTATGCTGGGGATCGCTATCGCACACTCTGCCATAGCCGGTCACGTGTCACCCGCCCCTGAGTGACGCGTCCCTAGCAAGCAACATGCTCTGCTGGGGATCGCGATCGCTCACTCGGCTACAGTGTCTACTGACAGCACTGTAGCTCACAGTATGCGCATCTGGAGTCCGGATGTTTACATCTGGACACCGGATGCGGATGATAGCTACGGATTATGTACTTATAACACTACAGATTAATTTTGCATCTTTTTCATATATATGCAGAGTACTAAAGATCTTGTAAATAATACAGCTTTATACACCATCTATGTATTATGTTTTGTAACCGAACCTACTACCTATTATGCAACCAAACTGTTGACATACTGATCTGAAGAAGGGGGAGGCTCCCCCTGAAACGCGTAATCCTCCTATTTTATTGTTTAATGGTTTATCCAATAAAATGTCCAGTGTTTTGTACTACCTGCATCTCTGGCTACAGTTTGTTACCCACACCATTGGAACCAGCAGCGCCATCCGAAGGTTCTTTTCGCTCTGCTATTGATTGTTCTACTCAGGAGGCGGTTTCCCCACTCTTGCAACCTAAGGCTCAGCAGCGGTTCCGGATCCTTTCCCCAAACCCTGTTGTGGGTTGATATGCAAGTTTTTACTTGCTGTAAGGTGAGCAGCCACTACCAAGGGGTCTAAAGAGGCGCCATCTTTCTCGCTCTCTCTCCCACTACTCTTACGGTATCACACGAGGCGCCCCCTCTGGTCTCCCTATTTTTTTCTCCCTCTACAGATACCTTTCCGGGAGGTAGTGGAACAGGGGTTCCTTGAGACTGCGCCAGTAGCAGTCAATTAGTGCTGACTGCAGGTGGGAAAATCAGCTACTCGGCGGTGTGGAAGTTTTTCATAATGCATCCGGAGGAGGTTCACGTAACCACATGCAAGATCTGTTGGCAGAAGGTGAAAGTGGCCAGGGTCCCAATGTTGGCACCACGGCCCTGCGTCAACACATGCTTCGCCACCATAAAGCGGCCTGGGAGAACCGTGGCTCCGATGTAGTGGTCCAGCCTGCTGCATCACCCAGTGGCCGTCCGCTCCCTCCTTCATCCAGCCAAGGCTCCACCACCTCAGCCGAAGGGAGCTGTGTGTCAAACCCTCCTTCTGTCGCTCCTGCTTCTCCCGCTTTTAGTCAGCCATTCCACCAACATCCATGTCCAAGAGACAACAGTATGCACCCACTCATCCAACGGCACAGAAGTTGAATGTGCTCCTGTCCAATTTGCTGGTGTTGCAGTCCCTCCCTTTTCAAGTGGTGGACTCTGCACCTTTCAGAGAATTGATGGCTTGTGCCGAGCCGAGGTGGAGAGTCCCAAGCCATAATTTCTTTGCGAAGAAGTCAGTACCAGCCCTGCATAAGTTTGTACAAGAGAAGGTGGGCCAGTCCTTGAGCCTGTCGGTGTGTTCAAAAGTGCATGGCAGTGTCGACGTGTGGAGCTGTAACTACGGGCAGGGACAATACTTGTCTTTTACGGCCCACTGCGTAAATGTGGTTCCTGCACAGCCACAACAGCAACATGGACAGGTCACACCGCTTCCTCCTCCACGCTCTCAGGCAGTTGGTCCTGTTACAGCACGTGACGCCGCCTCCTCATCCTCCAGCGTGTCCTCGGCCTCCACTGCACGTCCAAATCTCAATAGCCCTTCATCGTACCATGTGTGTAGGGCACGGCGGTGTCAAGCTGTTCTTCACATGGTTTGCCTTGGCGAACGGAGTCACATGGGGGGGGGGGGGGGGGAACTGCTAAAGTTAATTTGTAAAAAAAATCCGAGTATGGCTTACTCCACGAAATCTGGTAATGGGAACCATGCGCCCTGCATGGCACACGTGTTGAATCTGGTTGTCAAGCACTTCCTCAAGTCTTCCCCCCATTTGCAAAACATCCTAAAAAGGGCAAGGAAACTGTGCATGCACTTAAGCCACTCGTACACCGCCAAGCACACCTTCCTTGAGCTGCAGCATCAGAACGGTATCCCACAACATAGTCTTATTTGTGACGTTGCCACACGTTGGAATTCCACCCTCCATATGTTGGACAGACTATACGAACAAAGAAAAGCCATCACCGATTTCTTGATGATCCAAGCAGATAGGAGTACTCCCCTGTGTAACTTCAATGTGATCCAGTGGCAGCTCATACATGACACCTGCCGTTTGCTGAGGCCCTTTGAGGAAGCCACATTATTTGTAATTCCACTCCTACATTTCCTACAAGAAATGATTGAAACCATGGCTGGTCACGGCAATGGAGATGTTGCGCCTACATCTCAAGGCTACATGAGCCCTGTGGGGGCTGAACTGGAGGAGGAGGATGATGAGGGGCAGAGCGGAGCACAGTTTAGGTTGCATGAGATAGCCGGTGTTTCTAGTCATCGGACAGGAGAGGAGGAGCAGGAGCAGCCAGAGGAGCTGGAGGGTTATGAGGAAGGTGGGACCCAGACACACCGTGGCAGTATGCAGTGGAGATGGATGCAGGTAGTCCCTTCGAGTCACTGGCGCAAATGGCACGATGCATGCTCAGTTGCTTGTATAGTCACCCCCATATTGTCAAAATTTGTCAGTGGGATGACTTCTGGATCTCCACCTTATTAGAATGGGGGCCTTTTTTACACCCACTGAGAGGGAGGACAAACTGACCTACTACAGAGAGATTCTACGTAGTCAGTTGGCCGATGCCTATCGGCCACATGGTTCATCCACTCGCAGGTCTGACTCAGGGGGCCCTCTGCACTCACCTTCCACTGCCATGGCTGCTGGGGAGGGGAGGGGTGGCAGGAGCAGTTCCAGCTCAATCAGCAGCAATAGCCTTAGTCTACAGTCGCTGATGAGTAGCTTTCTTCACCCGCATAGTGAAGCAATTAATCAGCAGCAGGTAGACATGGAGCAGGACCTGAACCAGCAGGGGGTGGCATACCTTGACATGACCATGCCAACAACCATTGAAGATCTGCTGGACTTCTGGGCAGCCAAACTTGATTTATGGCCGCAACTAGCAGAGTTTGCCCTGGAAAAGCTGTCCTTCCCGGCCAGTAGTGTGCCATCAGAGCGGGTGTTTAGTGCGGCCGGGGCCATAGTCACCACAAGGCAAACTCGTCTGTCCACTAAAAATGTGGAGAGACTGACGTTTGTCAAGATGAATCAGGGATGGATCAGCCAGGATTTCCAGCCACCAATGCCAGATGCCTCAGAGTAAATGATGCTACACCAACACTTCCCAATTATGGTTGGTTATGAAACCCTCTTGGGTTATCAATTAGGGTTATGAAACCCTCTTTGGTACAGCCATTGCCTGCTCCTGGCTCATCCTGTGTCTTTCAGGAACTACATGCCTCACTGATGCTTCTGGCCTTGGGCCTTTAATTTTTTGGAAGTTTAGCAGTAGCTAAATTCATGCTTAATGCAAATTTCAACATTGATCTTTAAATGTAAGGGGTTATGAAACCCTCTTGGGTACTGCGAATGACTGCTCCTGACTCATTCTGTGTCTTTCAGGAACTACTTGCCTCCCTGATGCCTCGGGCCTTGGGCCTTTGAATTTTGGATGTTTAGCAGTTGCTAAATATATGCTTAATGCAAATGTCAACATTGATCTTTAAATGTAAGGGGCTATGAAACAATCTTGGGTACAGCAAATGCCTGCTCCTGACTCATCCTGTGTCTTTCAGGAACTTCTTGCATCACTGATGCTTCTGGCCTTGGGCCTTTAATTTTTGGAAGTTTAGCAGTAGCTAATACATGCTTAATGCAAATTTCAACAATGATCTTTAAATTCTCGGCGCTCTGCCAGGGACTTCTTCTACCCCGCCAGGGCCGATCCGAGGACCTCACTAAACCATCCAATCGGTAGTAGAGACAGGCGGTGTGTACAAAGGGGAGGGACTTAATGTACCCAAGATTATGACCTGCACTTAGTTGGGATTCTTCTGTCAGTGAAGGATAGACACACGCTTGTCCGTTCAGTGTAACGCGCGTGCAGCCCCGGACATCTGAGGGCATAACACACCTGTTATTGCTCGATTTCATGATTGATCGTGCAATGTAAGGGGTTATGAAAGCCTCTTGGGTACTGCTGATGCCTACTCCTGACTGTTCCTGTGTCTTTCAGGAACTACTTGACTTCATGATGCTTCCGGGCTTGGGCCTTTAATTTTAGGATTTTTGAAATACATACATACATACAATTAAAATTTCAACATTTATGGTGCAATGTATGGGGTTATTAAACATTCTTGGGTAGTGTTTTTTCAAATTTTCTGATAATTTTCACAGTAATAAACTTGAATTTTCAAGAATAATAACCATTACACCATTGAACGCTTGTTGCGTGTGATTTTTTTATTAAAATTTAAAAAAAAAATGCAGAGAGGGATGAACTCTGCCTCTTTATTTCATAAAAAAATTATTTTAGAGAAGAATGTCTTTTGGTGGTCCACCGTCCTGCATTATAGAGTCTTCTGGACTCTTGGATACGCGCTTGTTCTTAAACAAAGGTACAAAAACCAAAAATGGGCGGTCAGGGCTATGGAGACGTTGCGCCTACATCTTACGGCCACATGAGCCCTGTGGGTGCTTGTGAGATTAGGTCCTTTGTACCCACATGGCGGGGTCTGGGACAAAATTTTGATTTAAATTTCAAATAAAAAAATCTGACATTTCAATGGTCTCCTCATGCTGCAGCCAACTCCAGGCTGCGTCATTCAGGTAATATATAGAGAGCACCAGCTGTCCTAAATTTTCGTAAAATTTTTCGTCAAAAATGTTTGTCTTTTTTATTAGGGATTGTGAAGCTTTGGTGCGTACTCATGCATCAGCCAACTCCAGGCTGTGTCATTCAGGCAATATATGGTTTAATGATGGCGCTGCTGGGCCTGGGTCTGAGAATTAAAAATTTTCTGATAGGTAGCACCCGCTATCCAAAAGTCTTCTTCATAAATTTCAACAATTGTTGTGTTTTTGGGGGGGGGATTGTGAAGCCCTGCTGTGTACTCATGCATCAGCCATTTCCAGGTAATATATAGGTAGCACCTGCTGTCCTAAATCTTCTTCAAAAATTTTAAAAATTATTGTTTTTTCTTTGGGATTCTGAAGCCCTGGTGTGTACTCAATGCTACTTCCTGCTACACTCTGTCAGCCCATTGGTCCTGTGACAGTGTGCTACTCCGCCTCCACTGCTCGGACAAGTCTCAGTGGCCCTTCAGCATACCATGTGTGCAGGGCATGGTGGTGTTACGCTGTTCTTCACATGGTTTGCCTTGGCGAAAAGTCTTGGAAACAATGGCCGGTCAGGGCAATGGAGACGTTGCGCCTACATCTCACGGTCACATGAGCCCTGTGGGGGCTTGTTGGATTTGGTCCTTCGTACCCACACGCTGGGGTCCGGGTCACTCAAATTTGTTTTAAATTTCAAATAAAAAAATGATGCCGATGCGGAGCCTGGGTCTGGGAATTTCAAATTTTCTCATAGGTAGCACCCGCTATCCAAAATCTTTTTCAAAAATTTCTAAAATTGTGGTGTTTTTTGGGGGGGATTGTGAAGCCCTGCTGTGTACTCGTGCATCAGCCAACTCCAGGCTGTGTCATTCAGGCAATATATGGTTTACTGATGCCGCTGCGGGGCCTGGGTCTGGGAATTTCACATTTTCTCATAGGTAGCGCCCGCTATCCAAATTCTTTTTCAAAAATGTCTAAAATTGTGGTGTTTTTTGGGGGGATTGTGAAGCCCTGCTGTGTACTCGTGCATCAGCCAACTCCAGGCTCTGTCATTCAGGCAATATATGGTTTACTGATAATGCTGTGGGGGCTTGTTGGATTTGGTCCTTCGTACCCACACAATGGGGTCCGGGACACTCAAAGTTTGTTTTAAATTTCAAATAAAAAAATGATGACGCTGTGGGGCCTGGGTCTGGGAATTTGAAATTTTCTCATAGGTAGCACCCGCTATCTAAAATCTTTTTAAAAAATTTCTAAAATTGTGGTGTTTTTTTGGGGGGGATTGTGAAGCCCTGTGTGTACTCGTGCATCAGCCAACTCCAGGCTGTGTCATTCAGGCAATATATGGGTTACTGATGCCGCTGCTGGGCCTGGGTCTGGGAAATTCAAATTTTCTCATAGGTAGCACCCGCTATCCAAAATCTTCGGTTTCAATTTCTGAATTCATCTTTTAATCTTAGGGATTGTGAAGGCCTAGTGCCGCTGGCAACTCCGGGCTGTGCCATTCATTCACTATGTGGTCTCCTCATGCTGCCAACACCTCCACGCTGTGCCATTCAGCCACTATATGGTGTCCTCATGCTGCCAACACCTCCACGCTGTGTCATTCAGTCACTATATGGTCTCCTTACACTGATGCCACCACCAGGCTCTGTCATTGTGCTGCTGTGCGGCAGTGATTCTAAAAGCGATGCCGGTAATCTGCATGTTATTCTGAATAACAGTATTATTTCACTACCCCAGCACACTCCTTATGCGTTTTAGAACACAGCAAAGTGTTCTATACCCCTATAGAGGCTGTATGTAGGCTAGAAATAGCCTTTTTTAATATAGATTCGGTGCGAAAAAATTCGGATCAAAACAAACTTTTTCAGAAAATTCGGCGAATCGGCCGAATCGACTTTTTGAAAAGTTCGCTCATCTCTAGTGGCTGCCTGACGTTGTCTGCATAACAACAGACAGCTGTCACTGTTTACACATTAGTTGTGCGCGACAGGCCGGCCTACAAGGCAAGCAGCCTACCGGGAATCCTCCCGGTGTCCCGGTAGGCCAGTCCGGCCCTGCATAAAGGTCCTGTCCCTCTGACGCAACCAAAGGGCGGGGCCTCAGCGATCCCTATAACATATCGGGTGGTTACAATCTACGGCAGCATCGGCATTGCTAGTGCTTACAAACCTAATAAAAGATACTGATTATGACATATAGGGACGTTCATAGACGAAAGGAAAAGCCAACCCAATTAATCATCCGGATTAGTAAACTCTGGTCGACCATCATATGTACGTTACATTGCTGGTCGGTCAGAGATAGTAACTGAAGTTTCTTAAAGGGCCAGGGGACATAGTCATCGTCCCTAGCAACCAATTAGATTAAAGGGTGCTAGACTACCAAATTAGTAAGGGTAAGTATCTACCAACTCCATAAGTTTAATTAAGGGCCAGAGGATAACATTTCTTAAGGGGCCCAAGGGCAGTCGTTGTCCCTAGCAATGAGTTAAATAAAGTGAGGGTAAGTGTCTACCAACTACATAAGTTTCATTAAAGGACCAGAGGGCAGTCATTGTCCCTAGCAACCAATGGGATAACAGGATGATAGATTGCCATACTAATCGGTGCAAGTATCTTTCCACTACATACATTTCATAAAGGGCCAAATGACATAGTCGTAGTCCCTAGCAACCAATCAGATTAAATCATACTAGACTACCGTATTGGTCAGGGTAAGTATCTAGCAACTACATAGAAATGCTAAGGTGATTACGGTACATATCACAAACCCATAAGATGGAAATGAGTCGTTGTCCATGGCAACCGTATGCTAACATAAGTTATTAAATAAAGTTAGTGCATAATACAGTTTCAAGGGTCACTCTCCATATCAACGAGAAAATTCACAGTGTATTTTATAGGACATTACTGTATTCGGTAGATGCCCATAGCAACCATATAATTCATAGTGCATATCACAACACAAGATTTTAAGCCACTGAGTCCGAGACCCAAACATGGACCGGATGACTGTTAGAAGTGACCAAAGGGTCACTTGGGTACCAGGTCAGGGTAAAAAAAGATAAAGATCAAATGTAAGTATGTAATTAACAATAGGACCCAACTAGGAAATACTAAATAATACTCTTCACATACATGTGGGTTAATTGGGTCGCAGATAAGGATTAAAGGCCTAATCAGGAATGGGGAGAGGAGGGATAGCAGGAGCCTAGGGAAAACTGTCTCACCCTATCACAGTCCTAGGCTAATATATCCTGATCCTAGACAGCATGGACGTCCTTAAAAGGGCAGTACCGTGTAACTGGAACCTCACAATATTCCCTAAAAGAACCCTGCTAAGCGTGGTCCTAGGGTATATGACACACTAGGGTCTCCACTATCTACCTACCACACCACCCAAAAGCTATCTGCGACCCAGGTATCCACATAAATGCTAACGCATAGCGTATCACAGAAAGGGGGCAAATATGAGTTGTTCGTTCAGGCCTAGAGGGGCCATTGTTTGGAAACGAAAAAATCTATTTGCACTCTCTCTGCAACAACAATCTATCCCAGTCAACCCCTCTAACAATGGGTTTGATGTGATTAATGCCTGTAAACATGAGTTGGTGAGTCTGACCCTGATGGTATGCATTCATGTGATTGGCAATGGGAGTATTCCTGTGATTTCGTATATCCCGGAGATGTTCTAGTATTCTACGGCGAAATTCCTGAAATGTTTTGCCTATATATCTCTTCCCACATGGACAAGATGCCAAATATATGACCCCACATGACCTGCAGTTGTCTAATCAATATCTGTTTGCCAGTGTTAGTCTCGTCAATCGCCCTGATTTTTGAGACATTAGTACAGGCCCTACAGTGGCCGCATCTAAAGCAGCCCTGTATGAGAGCAGACCCCAGCCAAGTATTAGATGTTATATTCTGCAGATGGCTATGAATCAGTCTATCACCCACACTCTGTCCCTTCCGGTATGTTATGGAAGGCCTAGGGCCTATTACTTTGGATAGATCTGGGTCTAGCCGTAAAATGTCCCAATGTTTCTCAAGAATGTTCTTTATATGTGTGGACATATTATCAAAAGTGCCATTGATTCTCGTAACGTTATCCGTGTTTACCCTGGGTTGGGGAGCCAGAAGCCGGGTCCTGTCCTGTTGGAGTGCATTTCGATAGGCGTCTCTTAATATATAGTCAGGATGACCCCTTTGGTGGAAACGGTTCCTCAAGTCTTGAGCCTGCTGTACAAATTAATCCCTTTCCGAACAGTTCCTCCTGAGGCGGAGATATTGCCCCCTCGGTATACCCCTCTTTAGGGGGACCGGGTGGCAACTCTCCCACCTCAGGAGGCTGTTCGTTGCAGCTGATAAACTCAGCCCCACCTGAGGATGGAATATGAGAATTAGATATGGGGATTAGATATGAGGACAGGATATTGGGACGGGATATGAGGATGGGATATGAAGTTGGGATTTGTGGACAGGATATGAGGTTGGGATATGAGGTCGGCTATTGGGACAGGATAAGAGGACAGGATATGAAGTTGTGATATGAGGATGGGATATGAGGTTGTGATATAAGGTCGGGATATGGGGACGGGATATGAAGATGGGATATGAGGACAGGATATGAGGTCAGGATATGAGGACAGGACATGAGGATGGGATATGAGCATGGGACACGAGGACGGGATATGAGGACAGGACATGAGGATGGAATATGAGGATGGGACATGAGGACATGATATGAGAACGGGATATGTGGACAGAATATGAGGACGGGATATGAGGTTGGGATATTAGGACAGGATATGAGGATGGCATATGAGGACAAATACTTCTTCACATGTTACTTATTTGTCCACCTAAAATGTAGGATAGTTAATTTAACCCTTAACTACCCCCATTTGTGATGGTCGGTGGTTTTGTTTAAAGTCACATGCAAATCAAGGGGAAATGTATGTTCCCACATAACTTCCGTACGGCTTGAGATATTTCAATACCTGGTACACATATTACAGGTCAGGATATGAGGACGGGATGGGAGGTCGGGATAGGAGGTCGAGATAGAAGGTCGGGCTAGGAGGACGGGATGGTCGGGATAGGAGGTCGAGACAGGAGGTCGAGATAGGAGGTCAAGATAGGAGGATGGGATATGAGGACTGGATAGGAGGTCGAGATAGGAGGTTGGGATAGGAGGACAGGATAGGAGGTTGGAATAGGAGGTCTGGATAGGAGGTCGAGATAGGAGGATGGGATAGGAGGGTGGGATAGGAGGTCGGGATAGGAGGACGACATGGTCAGGATAGGAGGTCGAGATAGGATGTCAAGACAGGAGGTCGAGATAGGAGGTGGGGATAGGAGGATGGGATATGAGGACGGCATAGGAGGTCGAGATAGGAGGTTGAAATAGGAGGACGGGATAGGAGGTCAAGATAGGAGGACGGGATAGAAGGACGGAATAGGAGGTCAAGATAGGAGAATGGAATAGGAGGTCGAGATAGGAGGATGGGATAGGAGGACAGGATAGGAGGATGGGATATGAGGACGGGATAGGAGGTAAGGATAGGAGGTCGAGATAGGGGATCGAGATAGGAGGATGGGATAGGAGGATGGTATAGGAGGAAGGGATAGGAGGTCGATATAGGAGGTCGAGATAGGAGGACGGGATAGGAGGACGGGATAGGAGGACGAGATAGGAGGTCGGGATAGGAGGTCGGGATAGGAGGACGACATGGTCGGGATAGGAGGTCGAGATAGGATGTCAAGACAGGAGGTTGAGATAGGAGGACGGGATATGAGGATGGGATAGGAGATTGAGATAGGAGGTCGAAATAGGAGGACGGGATAGGAGGTCAAGATAGGAGGACGGGATAGAAGGACAGAATAGGAGTTCGAGATAAGAGGTTGAGATAGGAGAATGGGATGGGAGGTCGACATAGGAGGACGGGATATGAGGACAGGATAGGAGGACGGGATAGGAGGACGGGATAGGAGGACGGGATAGGAGGTCGGGATAGGAGGACGGCATAGGAGGTCGGCATAGGGGGTCGGGATAGGAGGAAAGGATAGGAGGTTGAGATAGGAGGACGGGATAGGAGGACAGGATAGGAGGTCGGGATAGGAGGTCGGGATAGGAGGATGGTATAGGAGGAAGGGATAGGAGGTCGGGATAGGAGAACGGGATAGGAGGTCGGCATAGGAGGTCGGGATAGGAGGAAGGGATAGGAGGTTGAGATAGGAGGACGGGATAGGAGGACGAGATAGGAGGTCGGGATAGGAGGTAGGGATAGGAGGTCGGGATAGGAGGTCTAGATAGGAGGTCAAGATAGGAGGTCGAGATAAGAGGTCCAGATATGAGGATGGGATATGAGGAGAGGATAGGAGGACGGGATAGGAGGTAGGGATAGGAGGTCGAGATAGGAGGTCAAGATAGGAGTTCGAGATAGGAGGTCGAGATAGGAGGACGAGATGGTCGGGATAGGAGGTCGAGACAGGAGGTCGAGATAGGAGGTCGGGATAGGAGGACAGGATATGAGGACGGGATAGGAGGTCGATATAGGAGATCGAGATAGGAAGATGGGATAGGAGGACGGGATAGGAGGTTGGGATAGGAGGTCAAGATAGGAGGACGGGATAGGAGGTCGGGAAAGGAGGTCGAGATAGGAGGTCGAGACAGGAGGTCAAAATAGGAGGTCGAGAAACGAGGTTGAGATAGGAGGACGGGATAGGAGGACGGGATAGGAGGTCGGGATGGGAGGTCGGGAGAGGAGGATGACATGGTCGGGATAGGAGGTCGAGATAGCATGTCAAGACAGGAGGTCGAGACAGGAGGTCGGGATAGGAAGATGGGATATGAGGACGAAATAGGAGGTTGATATAGGAGGTCGAGATAGGAGGATGGGATAGGAGGACGGGATAGGAGGTCAAGATAAGAGGATGGGATAGGAGGTCAGGATAGGAGGTCGAGATAGGAGGTCAAGATAGGAGGTCGAGATAGGAGGTCGAGATAGGAGGTCGGGATAGGAGGATGGGATATGAGGACGGGATAGGAGGTCGATATAGGAAATCGAGATAGGAGGATGGGAAAGGAAGACGGGATAGGAGGTTGGCATAGGAGGTCGGCATAGGAGGAAGGGATAGGAGGTTGAGCTAGGAGGACGGGATAGGAGGACAAGATAGGAGATCGAGATAGGAGGATGGAATAGGAGGACGGGATAGGAGATTGGGATAGGATGTTAAGACAGAAGGTCGAGACTGGAGGTCGGGATAGGAGGACGGGATAGAAGGACTGGATAGGAGGTCAAGATAGGAGGTCGGGATAGGAGGTCGAGATAGGAGGACGGGATAGGAGGACAGGATAGGAGGTCGGGATAGGAGGTCGGGATAGGAGGACGACATGGTCGGGATAGGAGGTCGAGATAAGATGTCAAGACAGGAGGTCGAGATAGGAGGATGGAATAGGAGGATGGGATAAGAGGTTGAGATAGGAGGTCGAAATAGGAGGACGGGATGGGAGGTCGAGATAGGAGGACGGGATAGAAGGACGGAATAGGAGGTCGAGATAGGAGGTCGAGATAGGAGAATTGGATAGGAGGTCGAGATAGGAGGACGGGATATGAGGACAGAATAGGAGGACGGAATATGAGGACGGGATAGGAGGTCGGGATAGGAGGTCGAGATAGGAGGTTGAGATAGGAGGACGGGATAGGAGGATGGTATAGGAGGAAGGGATAGGAGGTCGGGATAGGAGGACAGGATAGGAGGTCGGGATAGGAGGAAGGGATAGGAGGACGGGATAGGAGGACAGGATCGGAGGTCGGGATAGGAGGTCGGGATAAGAGGTCTAGATAGGAGGTCGAGATAGGAGGTCGAGATAGGATGTTGAGATATGAGGACGGGATATGAGGACGGGATAGGAGGTCGATATAGGAGATCGAGATAGGAGGATGGGATAGGAGGACGGGATAGGAGGTCAAGATAAGAGGATCGGATAGGAGGTCAGGATAGGAGGTCGAGATAGGAGGTCAAGATAGGAGGTCGAGATAGGAGGTCGAGATAGGAGGTCGGGATAGGAGGATGGGATATGAGGACGGGATAGGAGGTCGATATAGGAAATCGAGATAGGAGGATGGGAAAGGAGGACGGGATAGGAGGTTGGCATAGGAGGTCGGCATAGGAGGAAGGGATAGGAGGTTGAGCTAGGAGGACGGGATAGGAGGACAAGATAGGAGATCGAGATAGGAGGATGGAATAGGAGGACGGGATAGGAGATTGGGATAGGATGTTAAGACAGAAGGTCGAGACTGGAGGTCGGGATAGGAGGACGGGATAGGAGGACGGGATAGGAGGTCAAGATAGGAGGTCGGGATAGGAGGTCGAGATAAGAGGACGGGATAGGAGGACAGGATAGGAGGTCGGGATAGGAGGTCGGGATAGGAGGACGACATGGTCGGGATAGGAGGTCGAGATAGGATGTCAAGACAGGAGGTTGAGATAGGAGGTTGGGATAGGAGGACAGGATATGAGGATGGGATATGAGGATGGCATAAGAGGTTGAGATAGGAGGTCGAAATAGGAGGACGGGATGGGAGGTCGAGATAGGAGGACGGGATAGAAGGACGGAATAGGAGGTCCAGATAGGAGGTCGAGATAGGAGAATTGGATAGGAGGTCGAGATAGGAGGACGGGATATGAGGACAGAATAGGAGGACGGAATATGAGGACGGGATAGGAGGTCGGGATAGGAGGTCGAGATAGGAGGTTGAGATAGGAGGACGGGATAGGAGGATGGTATAGGAGGAAGGGATAGGAGGTCGGGATAGGAGGACAGGATAGGAGGTCGGCATAGGAGGTCGGGATAGGAGGAAGGGATAGGAGGACGGGATAGTAGGACAGGATCGGAGGTCGGGATAGGAGGTCGGGATAAGAGGTCTAGATAGGAGGTCGAGATAGGAGGTTGAGATAGGATGTTGAGATATGAGGACAGGATATGAGGACGGGATAGGAGGTCGATATAGGAGATCGAGATAGGAGGATGGGATAGGAGGACGGGATAGGAGATTGGGATAGGAGGTCAGGATAGAATGTCAAGATAGATGGACGGGATACGAGGTTGGGATAGGAGGTCGAGATAGAAGGTAGAGACAGGAAGTCAAGATAGGAGGTCGAGATAGGAGGTCGAGATAGGAGGACGTGATAGGAAGACGGGATAGGAGGTGGGGATAGGAGGTCGGGATAGGAGGACAACATGGTCGGGATAGGAGGTCGAGATAGGATGTCAAGACAGGAGGTCGAGACAGGAGATCGGGATAGGAGGACGGGATCTGAGGACGGGATAGGAGGTCGATATAGGAGGTCGAGGTAGGAGGATGGGATAGGAGGTCGAGATAGGAGGTCGAGAAAGAAGGTCAAGATAGGAGGTCGAGATAGGAGGACGGGATAGGAGGACGGGATAGGAGGTCGGGATAGGAGGTCGAGATAGGAGGACGGGATAGGAGGACGGGATAGTAGGTCGGGATAGGAAGTCGGGATAGGAGGACGACATGGTCGGGATAGAAGGTCGAGATAGGAAGTCAAGACAGGAGGTCGAGATAGGAGGTCGGGATAGGAGGACGGGATAAGAGGATGGGATATGAGGACGGTATAGGAGGTCGAGATAGGAGGTCGAAATAGGAGGACGGGATAGGAGGTCAAGATAGGAAAACGGGATAGAAGGACGGAATAGGAGGTCGAGATAGGAGGTTGAGATAGGAGAATGGGATAGGAGGCTGAGATAGGAGGACTGGATAAGAGGACAGGATAGGAGGACGGGATATGAGGACGGGATAGGAGGTCGAGATAGGAGGTCGAGACAGGAGGTCAAGATAGGAGGTCGAGATAGGAGGACGGGATAGGAGGACGGGATAGGAGGTCGAGATAGGAGGTAGAGATAGGAGGATGGGATAGGAGGACGGGATAGGAGGTCATGATAGGAGGAGGGGATAGGAGGTCGAGATAGGACGTCGAGATAGGAGGTCAAGATAGGAGGACGGGATAGGAGGACGGGATAGGAGGTCTAGATAGGAGGTCGAGATAGGAGGTCGAGATTTGAGGACGGGATATGAGGAGAAGATAGGAGGATGGGATAGGAGGTAGGGATAGGAGGTCGAGATAGGAGGTCAAGATAGGAGGTCGAGATCGGAGGTTGGGATAAGAGGTGGGGATAGGACGTCAAGATACGAGGACGGGATAGGAGGTCGGGATAGGAGGTTGATATAGGACGTTGAGACAGGAGGTCAAGATAGCAGGTCGGGATAGGAGGATAGGATAGGAGGTCGGGATAGGAGGACGACATGGTCGGGATAGGAGGTCGAGATGGGATGTCAAGACAGGAGGTTGGGATAGGAGGAGAATATAGGGATAGGAGGACGGGATATGAGGATGGGATAGGAGGAGAAGATAGGAGGACGGGATAGGAGGTCGAGATAGGAGGTCAAGATAGGAGGTCGAGATAGGAGGACAGGATGGTTAGGATAGGAGGTTGAGACAGGAGGTCGAGATAGGAGGTCGGGATAGGAGGACAGGATATGAGGACGGGATAGGAGGTCGATATAGGAGATCGAGATAGGAGAATGGGGTAGGAGGACGGGATAGGAGGTTGGGATAAGAGGTCAGGATAGGAGGTCAAGATAGCAGGTCGAGATAGGAGGTCGAGATAGGAGGACAGGATAGGAGAATGGGATAGGAGGTCGGGATAGGAGGACGGCATGGTCGGGATAGGAGGTCGAGATAGGATGTCAAGACAGGAGGTCGATACGGGAGGTCGGGATATGAGGACGGGATATGAGGACAGGATAGGAGGTTGATATAGGAGGTTGAAATAGGAGGACGGGATAGGAGGTCAAGATAGGAGGATGGGATAGGAGGTCCGAATAGGAGTTCGAGATAGGAGGTCGAGATAGGAGGTCAAGATAGGAGGTCGAGATAGGAGATTGAGATAGGAGGACGGGATAGGAGGACGAGATATGAGGTCGGGATAGGAGGTCGGGATAGGAGGACGACATGGTCGGGATAGGAGGTCGAGATAGGATGTCAAGACAGGAGGTCGAGATGGGAGGTCGGGATAAGAGGACAGGATATGAGGATGGGATGTGAGGTCAAGATAGGAGGTCGAGATAGGAGGTTGAGATAGGAGGTCGAGATAGGAGGACTGGATAAGAGGACAGGATAGGAGGACGGGATATGAGGACGGGATAGGAGGTTGAGATAGGAGGTCGAGACAGGAGGTCAAGATAGGAGGTCGAGATAGGAGGTCGAGATAGGAGGTCGAGATAGGAGGACGGGATAGGAGGACGGGATAGGAGGTCGATATAGGAGGTAGAGATAGGAGGATGGGATAGAAGGACGGGATAGGAGGTCATGATAGGAGGAGGGGATAGGAGGTCGAGATAGGAGGTCGAGATAGGACGTTGAGATAGGAGGTTAAGATAGGAGGACAGGATAGGAGGACGGGATAGGAGGTCTAGATAGGAGGTCGAGATAGGAGGTCGAGATTTGAGGACGGGATATGAGGAGAAGATAGGAGGATGGGATAGGAGGTAGAGATAGGAGGTCGAGATAGGAGGTCAAGATAGGAGGTCGAGATAGGAGGTTGGGATAAGAGGTGGGGATAGGACGTCAAGATACGAGGACGGGATAGGAGGTCGGGATAGGAGGTTGATATAGGACGTTGAGACAGGAGGTCAAGATAGCAGGTCGGGATAGGAGGATGGGATAGGAGGTCGGGATAGGAGGACGACATGGTCGGGATAGGAGGTCGAGATAGGATGTCAAGACAGGAGGTCGGGATAGGAGGAGAAGATAGAGATAGGAGGACGGAATATGAGGATGGGATAGGAGGACGGGAGAGGAGGAGAAGATAGGAGGACGGGATAGGAGGTCGAGATAGGAGGTCAAGATAGGAGGTCGAGATAGGAGGACAGGATGGTTAGGATAGGAGGTTGAGACAGGAGGTCGAGATAGGAGGTCGGGATAGGAGGACAGGATATGAGGACGTTATAGGAGGTCGATATAGGAGATCGAGATAGGAGGATGGGGTAGGAGGACGGGATAGGAGGTTGGGATAAGAGGTCGGGATAGGAGGTCAAGATAGCAGGTCGAGATAGGAGGTCGAGATAGTAAGACGGGATAGGAGAATGGGATAGGAGGTCGGGATAGGAGGACGGCATGGTCGGGATAGGAGGTCGAGATAGGATGTCAAGACAGGAGGTCGATACGGGAGGTCGGGATATGAGGACGGGATATGAGGACAGGATAGGAGGTAGATATAGGAGGTCGAGATAGGAGGACGGGATAGGAGGTCAAGATAGGAGGACGGGATAGGAGGTCGGAATAGGAGTTCGAGATAGGAGGTCGAGATAGGAGGTCAAGATAGGAGGTCGAGATAGAAGGTTGAGATAGGAGGACGGGATAGGAGGACGGGATAGGAGGTCGGGATAGGAGGTCGGGATAGGAGGACGACATGGTCGGGATAGGAGGTCGAGATAGGATATCAAGACAGGAGGTCGAGATGGGAGGTCGGGATAGGAGGACAGGATATGAGGATGGGATGTGAGGACAGGATAGAAGGTCGAGATAGGAGGTCAAAATAGGAGGACGGGATAGGAGGTCAAGATAGGAGGATGGGATAGAAGGACAGAATAGGAGGTAGAGATAGGAGGTCGAGATAGGAGAATGGGATAGGAGGATGGTATAGGAGCACGGGATAGGAGGTCAGGTTAGGAGGACGGGATTGGAGGTCGGCATAGGAGAAAGGGATAGGAGGTTGAGATAGGAGGACGTGATAGGAGTACAGGATAGGAGGTCGGGATATGAGGTTGGGATAGGAGGTCGGGATAGGAGGTCTAGATAGGAGGTCGAGATAGTAGGTCGGGATAGGAGGTCGAGATAAGAGGACGGGATAGGAGGACGGGATAGAAGGAGAGGATAGGAGGACGTGATAGGAGGAAGGGATATGAGGTTGAGATAGGAGGTCAAGATAGGAGGTCGGGATAGGAGGACGGGATATGAGGACGGGATAGGAGGTCGATATAGGAGATCGAGATAGGAGGATGGGATAGGAGGACGGGATAGGAGGTTGGGATAGGAGGTCGGGATAGGAGGTCAAGATAGGAGGAAGGGATAGGAGGTCGGGATAGGAGGTCGAGATAGGAGGTCGAGACAGGATGTCAAGATAGGAGGTCGAGATAGGAGGTCGAGATAGGAGGACGGGATAGGAGGATGGGATAGGAGGTCGGGATAGGAGGTTGGGATAGGAGGACGACATGATCAGGATAGGAGGTCGAGATAGGATGTCAAGACTGGAGGTCGAGACAGGAGGTCGGGATTGGAGGATGGGATATGAGGATGGGATATGAGGACGGGATAGGAGGTCGACATAGGAGGTCAAAATAGGAGGACGGGATAGGAGGTCAAGATAGGAGGTCAAGATAGGAGGATGGGATAGAAGGACGGAATAGGAGGTCGAGATAGGAGGTCGAGATAGGAGGTCGAGATAGGGGAACGGGATAGGAGGTCGAGATATGAGGACGGGATAGGAGGACGGGATATGAGAACGGGATAGGAGGTCAGGATAGGAAATCGAGATAGGAGGATGGGATAGGAGGACGGGATTGGAGGTCGGCATAGGAGAAAGGGATAGGAGGTTGAGATAGGAGGACGGGATAGGAGGACCGGATAGGAGGTCGAGATACGAGGTTGAGATAGGAGGTCGGGATAGGAGGTCTAGATAGGAGGTCGAGATAAGAGGACGGGATAGGAGGACGGGATAGAAGGAGAGGATAGGAGGACGGGATAGGAGGAAGGGATATGAGGTTGAGATAGGAGGTCAAGATAGGAGGTCGGGATAGGAGGACGGGATATGAGGACGGGATAGGAGGTCGATATAGGAGATCGAGATAGGAGGATGGGATAGGAGGACGGGATAGGAGGTTGGGATAGGAGGTCGGGATATTAGGTCAAGATATAAGGAAGGGATAGGAGGTCGGGATAGGAGGTCGAGATAGGAGGTCGAGACAGGATGTCAAGATAGGAGGTCGAGATAGGAGGTCGAGATAGGAGGACGGGATAGGAGGACAGGATAGGAGGTCGGGATAGGAGGTGGGGATAGGAGGACGACATGATCGGGATAGGAGGTCGAGATAGGATGTCAAGACTGGAGGTCGAGACAGGAGGTCGGGATTGGAGGACGGGATATGAGGATGGGATATGAGGACGGGATAGGAGGTCGAGATAGGAGGTCAAAATAGGAGGAGGGGATAGGAGGTCAAGATAGGAGGTCAAGATAGGAGGATGGGATAGAAGGACGGAATAGGAGGTCGAGATAGGAGGTCGAGATAGGAGAACGGGATAGGAGGTCGAGATAGGAGGACGGGATAGGAGGACGGGATATGAGAACGGGATAGGAGGTCAGGATAGGAAGTCGAGATAGGAGGATGGGATAGGAGGACGGGATTGTAGGTCGGCACAGGAGAAAGGGATAGGAGGTTGAGATAGGAGGACGGGATAGGAGGACAGGATAGGAGGTCGGGATACGAGGTTGAGATAGGAGGTCGGGAAAGGAGGTCTAGATAGGAGGTCGAGATAGGAGGTCGAGATAGGAGGTCGAGATAAGAGGACGGGATAGGAGGACGGGATAGAAGGAGAGGATAGGAGGACGGGATAGGAGGAAGGGATATGAGGTTGAGATAGGAGGTCAAGATAGGAGGTCGAGATAGGAGGATGGAATAGGAGGACGGGATAGGAGGTTGAGATAGGAGGTCGGGATAGGAGGTCAAGATAGGAGGAAGGGATAGGAGGTCGGGATAGGAGGTCGAGATAGGAGGTCGAGACAGGATGTCAAGATAGGAGGTCGAGATAGGAGGTCGAGATAGGAGGACGGGATAGGAGGACGGGATAGGAGGTCGGGATAGGAGGTGGGGATAGGAGGACGACATTATCGGGATAGGAGGTCGAGATAGGATGTCAAGACTGGAGGTCGAGACAGGAGGTCGGGATTGGAGGACGGGATATGAGGATGGGATATGAGGACGGGATAGGAGGTCGAGATAGGAGGTCAAAATAGGAGGACGGGATAGGAGGTCAAGATAGGAGGTCGAGATAGGAGAACGTGATAGGAGGTCGAGATAGGAGGATGGGATAGGAGGACGAGATATGAGAACGGGATAGGAGGTCAGGATAGGAAGTCGAGATAGGAGGATGGGATAGGAGGAATGTATAGGAGGACGGGATAGGAGGTCGGGATAGGAGTAGGGGATAGGAGGTCGACATAGGAGGTCGGGATAGGAGGAAGAGATAGGAGGTTGAGATAGGAGGAGAGGATAGGAGGACGGGATAGGAGGTAGGGATAGGAGGTGGAGATGGGAGGTCAAGATAGGAGGTCGAGATAGGAAGACGGGATGGTCAGGATAGGAGGTCGAGACAGGAGGTCAAGATAGGAGGTCGAGATAGGAGGTCGAGATAGGAGGACGGGATATAAGGACGAGATAGGAGGTCGATATAGGAGGTCGAGATAGGAGGTCGGGATAGGAGGTCGGGATAGGAGGACGACATGGTCAGGATAGGAGGTCGAGATAGGATGTCAAGACAGGAGGTCGGGATAGGAGGACGGGATATGAGAACAGGATAGGAGGTCGGGATAGGAGGTCTAGATAGGAGGTTGAGATAGGAGGTCGAGATATGAGGACGGGATATGAGGACGGCATAGGATGACGGGATAGGAGGACGGGATAAGAGGACGGGATAGGAGGTAGGGATAGGAGGTCGATATAGGAGGTCAAAATAAGAGGTCAAGAAATGAGGACGGATGTGAGGACGGGAAAGGAGGACAGGATAGGAGGTCGAGATAGGAGGACAAGCCAGGAGGTCATGATAGGAGGACGGGATATGAGGATGGGATATGAGGACAGGATAGGAGGTCAAGATAGGAGGTTGCGATAGGAGGACGGGATATGAGGACAGATATGTTGGCGAGATATGAGGACGGCATAGAAGGACGGGATAGGAGATAGGGATAGGAGGTCGAGATAGGAGGTCAAGATAAGAGGTCGAGATATGAGGATGGATATGAGGACGGGATATGAGGACGGGATAGGAGGACGGGAAAGGAGGACAGGATAGGAGGCCGAGATAGGAGGACGGGATAGGAGGTCGGGATAGGAGGTTGAGATAGGAGGACGGGATTGGAGGACAGGATAAGAGGTCGGGATAATAGGTCGGGATAGGAGGTCTAGATAGGAGGTCGAGATAGGAGGTCAAGATAGGATGTCAAGACAGGAGGTCGAGACAGGAGGTCGGGATAGGAGGACGTGATATGAGGACGGGATAGGAGGTCGACATAGGAGGTCGAGATATAAGGACGGGATATGAGGAAGGGATAGGAGGAGAGGATAGGAGGACGGGATTGGAGGTAGGGAAAGGAGGTTGAGATAGGAGGTCAAGATAGGAGGTCGAGATAGGAGGTCGAGATAGGAGGACGGAATGGTCGGGATAGGAGGTTGAGATAGGAGGTCAGGAGAGGAGAACGGGATATGAGAACTGGATAGGAGGTCGATATAGGAGGTCGAGATAGGAAGATGGGATAGGAGGACGGGATAGGAGGCCGGGATAGGAGGTCGGGATAGGAGGTCGAGATAGGTGATCAAGATAGGAGGTCGAGATAGGGGGTCAAGATATGAGGGTGGATATGAGGGCGGGATATGAGGATGGCATAGGAGGACAGGATAGGAGGACAGGATAAGAGGATGGGATAGGAGGTCGGGATAGGAGGTCGAGATAGGAGGACGGGATAGGATGTCAAGACAGGAGGTCAAGACAGGAGGTCGGGATAGGAGGACGGGATGTGAGGTCAGGATAGGAGGTCAAGATAGGAGGACGGGATAGGAGGTCGGGATAGGAGGTCAAGATAGGAGGTGGAGACAGGAGGTGGAAACAGGAGGTCAAGATAGGAGGTCGAGATAGGAGGACGGGATAGGAGGACGGATAGGAGGTCGGGATAGGAGGTCAGGATAGGAGGACGACATGGTCGGGATAGGACGTCGAGATAGGATGTCAAGACAGGTGGTCGAGACAGGAGGTCGGGATAGGAGAATGGAATATGAGGATGGGATATGAGGACAGGATAGGAGGTCAAGATAGGAGGACAGGATAGGAGGTCGAGATAGGAGGACGGGATAGGAGGTCGGGATAGGAGGTCGAGATAGGAGGACGGGATAGGAGGAAAGGATAGGAGGTCGGGATAGGAGGTCTAGATAGGTGATCAAGATAGGAGGTCGAGATAGGAGGTCGAGATATGAGGACGGATATGAGGGCGGGATATGAGGACGGCATAGGAGGACGGGATAGAAGGACAGGATAAGAGGACGGGATAGGAGGTCGAGATAGGAGGATGGGATAGGAGGACAGGATAGGATGTCGGGATAATAGGTCGGGATAGGAGGTCTAGATAGGAGGTCGAGATAGGAGGTCAAGATAGGATGTCAAGACAGGAGGTCGAGACAGGAGGTCGGGATAGGAGGACGGGATATGAGGATGGGATATGAGGACGGGATAGGAGGTCGAGATAGGAGGTCGAGATAGGAGGTCGAGATATGAGGACGGGATATGAGGACGGGATAGGAGGAGAGGATAGGAGGAGGGGATAGGAGGTAGGAATAGGAGGTCGAGATAGGAGGTAAAGATAGGAGTTCGAGATAGGAGGTAGAAATAGGAGGACGGGATGGTCGGGATAGGAGGTCGAGACAGGAGTGATAGGAGATCGGGAGAGGAGGACAGGATATGAGGACGGGATAAGAGGTCGATATAGGAGGTCGAGATAGGAGGATGGGATAGGAGGACGGGATAGGAGATCAGGATAGGAGGTCAAGATAGGAGGACGGGATAGGAGGTCGGGATAGGAGGTCGAGATAGGAGGTCGAGACAGGAGGTCGAGACAGGAGGTCGAAACAGGAGGTCAAGATAGGAGGTCGAGATAGGAGGACTGATAGGAGGTCGGGATAGGAGGTCGGGATAGGAGGATGACATGGTTGGGATAGGAGGTCGAAATAGGATGTCAAGACAGGAGGTCGAGATAGGAGGTCGTGATAGGAGGACGGGATATAAGGATGGGATATGAAGACAGGATAGGAGGTCGAGATAGGAGGACAGGATAGGAGGTCAGGATATGAGGTTGAGATAGGAGGATGGAATAGGAGGATAGGAGGTTGGAATAGGATGTCTAGATAGGTGATCAAGATAGAAGGTTGAGATAGGCGGTCGAGATATGAGGACGGATGTGAGGGCGGGATATGAGGACGGCATAGGAGGACAGGACAGGAGGACAGGATAAGAGGATGGGATAGGAGGTAGAGATAGAGGTTGAGATAGGAGGTCAAGATAAGAGGTCGAGATATGAGGACGGATATGAGGATGGCATATGAGGACGGGATAGGAGGACAGGATAGGATGTCGAGATAGGAGGACGGGATAGGAGGTCGAGATAGGAGGTTGAGATCGGAGGATGGGATAGGAGGACAGGAAAGGAGGTCAGGATAATAGGTCGGGATAGGAGGTCTAGATAGGAGGTCAAGATAGGATGTCAAGACAGGAGGTCGAGACAGGAGGTTGGGATAGGAGGACGGGATATGAGGATGGGATATGAGGACGGGATAGGAGGTCGAGATAGGAGGTCAAGATAGGAGGTCGAGATAGGAGGTCGAGATATGAGGACGGATATGAGGTTGAGATATGAGGACGGATATGAGGACGGGATATGAGGACGGGATAGGAGGACAGGATAGGAGGACGGGATAGTAGGTAGGGATAGGAGGTCGAGATAGAAGGTCGAGATAGGAGGTCGAGATAGGAGGTCGAGATAGGAGGACGGGATGGTCGGGATAGTAGGTCGAGACAGGAAGTCAAGATAGGAGGTCGGGATAGGAGGACGGGATAGGAGGACGGGATAGGAGGTCGATATAGGAGGTCGAGATAGGAGGATGGGATAGGAGAACGGGATAGGAGGTTGGGATAGGAGTTTGGGATAGGAGGTCGGGATAGGAGGTCAAGATGGGAGGATGGGATAGGAGGTCGGGATAGGAGGTCGAGATATGAGGACGGGATTGTCGGGATAGGAAGTCGAGACAGGAGGTCGAGAGAAGAGGTCGGGATAGGAGGACGGGATATGAGGACGGGTTAGGAGGTCGAGATAGGAGGATAGGATAGAGGGACGGGATAGGAGGTCGGGATAGGAGGTTGGGATAGGAGGTCGAGATAGGAGGAAGGGATAGGAGGGCGGGATTGTAGGTCGAGATAGGAGGATGGGATAGGGGGACGGGATAGGAGGTTGGCATAGGAGGTTGGGATAGAAGGTCGGGATAGGAGGTTAAGATAGGAGGACGGGATAGGAGGGCGGGATAGGAGGACGGGACAGGAGGTCGGGATAGGAGGTTGGGATAGGAGGATGGGAGGGTCGGGATAGGAGGTCGAGATAGGATGTCAAGACCGGAGGTTGAGATAGGAGGTCGGGATAGGAGGACGGGATATGAGGATGGGATATGAGGACAGGATAGGAGGTCGAGATAGGAGGACGGGATAGGAGTTCGGGATAGGAGGTCGGGATAGGAGGTCGAGATAGAAGGACACATGATAGGCGGTCGAGATACTCAGTCACATGTTACTTATATGTCCACTAAAAATATAGGATAGTTAATTTAACCCTAACCTACCCTCATTTGCAAGGGGCAGCGTTTTGTTTAATGTCCAATGCAAATTTATGGGAAATGTATGTTTCAGCATAACTTCCATATGGCTGGAATATACATTTATGTTTCGATAATACTTGGTCACATGTTACTTATATGTTGTTTTTCTTAAGTCCCATACAAGTATATAGAACTTCTGATACCTTACTCTACAAGCTCCGCACTGCATCTCCTGGTGAATAAACAGAAAAAGAATCCACTATGACACCATATAAATTTGTGAATCATCATATCTACTCGGTGTCTCCCATGATCCTACATAAAGAATGGTCACTCCCACAACACTGTTTCGTACCACATTTTCTCAAGGGGCCGAGACGGTTGCCCCTTGAGAAAGTGTGGTACAAAACGGCGTTGGGGTGCGGAAGTACAGCTGGTGGGTGATACATGGGTAAACATCATGCAACTTTGCCTTAATTCTTATATAGCACTAGTCATTGTAATTATTCATCTCTTCCTTTCTGTAATATTGTTTTATTTATTATCCAATAAAGATTTGTATTTTATATTGTATATACACTCCAGTTTTTCTTCTTTTTTGGTTGTATCTCCTGGTGAATGCTTCAGTCCGGCAGGCAAGCCACATCCTCCATGCATTCCATGCCCTATTTCGCAAAGACATGCTCACCCTTTAAGCCACACCCCTATTATTTTCAGTTTACAATATCTTCATCAAAACTCAGCCCCACCTGAGGACGGGATATGAGGATTAGAAATGAGGATTAGATATGAGGACTGGATATGGGGTCGGAATATGGGGACGTGAGGTTGGGATATGAGGTTGGCATATGAGGACCGGATATGAGGAAGGGATATGAAGACAGGACATGGGGACGGGATATGAGGATAGGATATAGGGACAAGATATGAGGATGGGATATGAGATTGGGATATGAGGGCAGGATATGGGGACAAATTATTGGAACGGGATATGGGGACAGGATATGAGGTCAAGATATGAGGTCGGAGATGAGGACGGGATGTGAGTACGTGAAATGGGGACAGGATATGGGGACGGGATATAAGGACGCGATATGAGGGCAAAATATGAGGACAAGATTTGAGGTTGGAATATGAAGACGGGATTGTGGGTCAGGATAAGAGGAGAGGATATGTAGTCAGGATTTAAAGGGGTACTTCGGTGGAAAACATTTTTTTTAATCAACTGGTGCCAGAAAGTTTTACAGATTTGTAAATTACTTCTATTAAAAAAAAAAAAATCTTAGTACTTCCAGTACTTAGCAGCTGCTGTATAATACAGAGGAAGTTCTTTTCTTTTTTAATTTATTTTCTGTCTGTCCACGGTGCTCTCTGCTGACACCTCAGATCATGTCAGGAACTGGTCCGAGTAGGAGAGGTTTGCTATGGGAAATTGTCTCTGCTCTGGACAGTTCCTGATATGGAAAGAGATGTCAGCAGAGAGCACTGTGGTCAGACAGAAAGGAAATTCAAAAATAAATGAACTTCCTCTGTATCATACAGCAGCTGATAAATACTGGAAGGATTAAGATTTTTACCCCTTTAAGGATGGGATATGAAGACAAAAACTTCCTCCTTCGTTGCTTTTCCTCCCTCACAAGGATTAGGTAGGAAAAACCGTGCAGCACCGGCTACTCAGCTAGTAGGTCATAAAAGTTCTAAATGAGACTGGATTCTACGGGCTCGCCTCGCTCATCTCCACATGTAAGATATATGGTTTTTCCTGTGTGTTTATAATAAATATACATAAAGATATTCCTACACATGTGGAATCCCCTAATGAAGAGTATTTAGTCCGAGTGCCTAAGGCAACACAAGCTGTAAATATGGCCCTGCCTATAGTACTGTAATACTGTATATGAATACGTAATGTACCATTTGTATATACAGGCTAGAGCGCTAATTTAGATATACTGCAATGCATTTTAGTGAACAGAAAAAAAGAAAAAGTACATGAATAACAGTCAAGTTCCAAATCAAGTCATATTTACACATTTCTATTATTGACCATAATACCATTACAATAACTACATTAGAAAAAGATGAATTAGGTTTTATCAGCACCCCCCCCCACCACCACCACTACCACCACCACCACCACTACCCTCTAAAAAAAAAAAAAAAAAATTATATATTACATATAAACAAATGAAAAGTTATTTTATATTTATTAATGGATGATATAAAAAGTACAACTTTCAGCTTAAAATATAAAAGCAACAACTTCTGATACATAGGGATACATCATAATCCCACATTTAGTGTAAACACCACAACCCACAAGACTCCTTTATAGATACAGATCAGGAGATATATAATCTCTTTTCTTCCAAATGTTGTCTGCCTCTGTGTCTACAGGTAAATCTAAGGCAAATTTACATTGAGGAGACAATGTCCTGTAAACACATTTGTTGGTCTAATTTAAAGAAATGAGTTTGAGTTACATTACACAATAGACTGTCCAATCTTTAGGGTAGGGTCACACATGCCATATTTTGCTACACCTTTTGCTTTGTATTTGCTGTGGCTTAAAGTCAATGGGTAGCAAAATCAGCGACAGAAAAAAACTTAGTAAAATGCGCAGCAAAATACGCCACATGTGACCCCACCCTTAAGCACTATCCCAACAATTTTAATGACTTCTATCGTTTCAGATTATTTTTTTTTTGAAGTGTAAAAAATTTGAGAATATTAAGATTGCATATTTTAGGCCTATATGGGGGCTAAAATAAAATAAGGTGTACATTTTTTATTTTTTTTAAATAAAAGTTCATTAACTCCTTCCCTATTAAAAGTTTAAATCACCCCCTTTTCCCATTTTTTAAATAAAATAATGTAATAAAGAATAAAAATAATCATATGTGGTACCGCCACGTGCGTAAATGTCCGAACTATTAAAATATAAGGTTAGCTAAATTGTGCATTTTTGGTCACTTCACATACCATAAAAATATTAATAAAAAGTAGGGATGTCCCGATACCGATACTAGTATCGGTATCAGGGCCGATACTGGCCATTTCCATGGTATCGGGGACTCGTTCAATGTCCCCGATACCATGTCCAATACCTGCTGCAGCTCCGCTGCCCGGTGTAGTGAAGAAAACTGTGTATTGAAGCGTTCTGTGTCCCGATCTTCACTAACACCGGTTCTCCCGTCTGCATCATGGCGATCGATGGAGGAGCATGTGACACACACGTCACTCCTCCTTCCCTGCGCCCTGCGTAACGCTACGGAGGAAGCAGAGTGACGTGTATGTCACATGCTCCTCCATAGATCGCCATGATGCGACGGGAGAGGACGGAGCAGCAGCAGCCGACAGAGGACAGACAGCTCCAGGTGAGCTGTCTACAAGGGTGAGGGCTGCGGTCTACAGGGGGGGCCCTACTAATGTCTAAAGGGGTCCCTGCTGTCTAAAGGGGGGCCCCTGCTAGCTTTCTAAAGGGGGTCCCTGCTTATGTCTAAAGGGGGCCCTGCTTATGTCTAAAGGGGGCCCTGCTTATGTCTAAAGGGGGCCCTGCTGTCTAAAGGGGGATCCCTGCTAGCTTTCTAAAGGGGGTCCCTGCTTATGTCTAAAGAGGGCCCTGCTTATGTCTAAAGGGTGCCCTGCTGTCTAAAGGGGGGTCCCTGCTAGCTTTCTAAAGGGGGTCCCTGCTTATGTCTAAAGAGGGCCCTGCTTATGTCTAAAGGGGTCCCTGCTGTCTAAAGGGGGGTCCCGGCTAGCTTTCTAAAGGGGGCCCTGCTTATGTCTAAAGGGGGCCCTGCTTATGTCTAAAGATAGCCCTGCTTATTTCTATAGGGGGCCCTGCTAGCTGTCTAAAGGGGGGTCCTGCTGTCTAAAGGGGGTCCCTGCTAGCTGTCTAAAGGGGGGTCCTGCTTATGTCTAAAAAGGGCCCTGCTTATGTCTAAAGGGGGCCCTGCTAATGTCTACAGGGGGCCCTGCTAATGTCTACAGGGGGGCCCTGCTAATGTCTACAGGGGGGCCCTGCTAATGTCTACAGGGGGGGCCCTGCTAATGTCTAAAGGGGGGCCCTGCTAATGTCTGAAGGGGGGGGCCCGGCTAATGTTTAAAGGGGGCCTGGCTAATGTCTAAAGGGGGGCCCTGCTAATGTCTAAAGGGGGGGCCCTGCTAATGTCTAAAGGGGGGCCCTGCTAAAGTCTAAAGGGGGGCCCTGCTAAAGTCTAAAGGGGGGCCCTGCTAAAGTCTAAAGGGGACCCTGCTGAAGTCTAAAGGGGGCCCTGCTGTCTAAAGGGGAGGGGGCTGCTAATGTCTAAAGGGGGGGTCCTGCTGTCTAAAGGTGGGCTGCTAATGTCTAAAGGGGGGCCCCTGCTAATGTATAAAGGGGGGCCCCTGCTAATGTCTAAAGGGGGGCCCCTGCTAATGTCTAAAGGGGGGGCCCTGCTAATGTCTAAAGGGGGGCCCCTGCTAATGTCTAAAGGGGCCCCTGCTAATCTCTAAAGGGGGGCCCCTGCTAACGTCTAAGAGGGGCCTTGCTAATGTCTAAAGGGGGGCCCTGCTAAAGTCTAAAGGGGGCCCTGCTAAAGTCTAAAGGGGGCCCTGCTAAAGTCTAAAGGAGGGAGGGGGCTGCTAATGTCTAAAGGGGGGTCCTGCTGTCTAAAGGGGGGCTGCTAATGTCTAAAGGGGGGGCCTGCTGTTTAAAGGGGGGGGAGGTGGGCTGCTAATGTCTAAAGGGGGGCCCCTGCTAATGTCTAAAAGGGGAGGGGGCTGCTAACGTCTAAAGGGGGGCCCCTGCTAATGTTTAAAGGGGGAGGGGGCTGCTAACGTCTAAAGGGGGGGGCCCTGCTAATGTCTAAAGGGGGGCCCTGCTAATGTCTAAAGGGGGCTACTCCCTACTATTAAAGGCAATCTTACAGCAGAGTCATCTGCACTAACTTCAATTTATGGGTAGATAGTGCAGGAGACCCGGTTTCTACCGCTGCTCACCATGGGGTCATCAGTCTCACCGCCAATGCAAATTCCCTGTTCTGTCCAATGGAGAAGAGAGAAATCTTGGCTCATACTACAGCAGCCGCCACCATTGTACACAACAAGGACCCACATATCATACGGTAAACAGTGCCAGAAACCGGGTCACCCTGCTGTCAGATTCCCTTTAAAATAAAAGTACTCGGACTTGGTATCGGCGAGTACTTGAATTAAAGTATCGGTACTCGTACTCGGTATTAAAAAAATGGTATCGGGACATCCCTAATAAAATGCGATCAAAAAAGCCCATCAAAACAAAAATGGTACCGATAAAAACTACAATAGTCCCATAGGGGACTATCTATAGCAATCGTTTGATTGCTAACACTGTTCAGTGCTATGTATAGGACACAGCACTGATCAGTATTATCGGTGATCTTCTGCTCTGGTCTGCTCGATCTCAGACCAGAGTAGAAGACCCCGGGAGACGGCCGGAGCCAGGTGAGGGGACCTCCGGCCGCCATGCTGGATGATAGGATCACCGCGGCAGCGCTGCGGGCGATCCAATCATCCATACAAAGTACCGCACTGCCGCAGACGCCGTGATCTGTATTGATCACGGCATCTGAGGGGTTAATGGCGGACATCCTCGCGATCGCGGATGTCGGCCATTATCGGCGGATCCCCGGCTGCTGCTATAGCAGCTGGAACCTGCTGTGTATGACGCGAGCACCCTTCCGATGCTCGCGGTCATACACAGGACATAAATGTACGTCCTGGTGCGCGAAGTCCCGCCAAACCAGGATGTACATTTACGTCCGTGGTCGTTAAGGGGTTAAAATAAAATAAAACCTATATAAATTAGGTATCCTTGTGACCGTATGAACGTACAGAATAAATATAAGGTGTCATTTTTAACAAAAAGTGCGCTGCGTAGAAACCGGAGTCCCCCAAATTTTTTTGTTTCGCCGCAGGTTATATTATAAAATAAGTGATGTCATTACAAATAACAATTAGTGACACAAAAACAAGCCCTTATATGGGTCTATAGGTGCAAAATTGAAAGCGTTATGATTTTTAGAAGGGAAGGAGGAAAAAACATGCTTAAAGGGGTACTCCGCCCCCAGACATCCTTTGGATAGGGGATAAGATGTCAGATGGCTGTGGTCCCGCTGCTGGGGAACCCTGGGATCCCCGCTGCGGCACCCCGCTCTCATTACAGCAGTTCGCTCTGCACGTAATGACGGGCAATACAGAAGCAGGAGCATCGTTACATCACGTCTCCGCCCCTCGTGATGTCACGGCTCACCCCTTTCAATACAAGTCTATGGGAGCGGGCGTGGTGGTCGTCACGCCCCCTCCCATAGACTTGCATTAAGGGGACGGGCCGTGATGTCACGAGGGGCGGAGCCATGACGTCACGCTACTCCTTCCCCCCGTATCGCTCGTCATTACGCACAGAGCTAACTCGCTCTGTGCTGTAATGATAGCGGGGTGCCGCAGCGGGGATCCCGGGGGTTCCCAGCAGCGGGACCACAGCGATCTGACATCTTATCCCCTATCCTTTGGATAGGGGATAAGATGTCTAGGGGCGGAGTACCCCTTTAAGGTGAAAATAGGCTGAGTCCCTAAGGGGTTAATAAGGTGGAAAAGATCAATTTGGATCATTTTGCCAAATAGCATACCAGTAAAAAGACAATCTTAAAATCTATGTTCAGTATTACTAAAGAAATATATACAGAATGTATCAGACCCTTTTGTGTTTCCTACTCCGTTTCATTACCATATTAAATAGCCGGTGTAAACTACATTTACACATCAAGGTGCCCTCGGGTGTTGTGTGTAAATAGGCCCTGAATAAGCCATTGTGATACAAAGTTTCATAAAATACTAAGTGGGAGTCATTATAGCACCAGAGACACTATACATTTCATCTTATTATTTATTTTATAGCTCTTCCAGGTTGCTAAAGATATCATAAACTCCTCTTTATTTTATACTCATAATAAGTAAATAAAATTAAAATAACAAGCAACTATAATAAACAATATAAAAGTGCAGAGAACAAGAAAAGCACAGTATAGAGGACACTGCCCGCAATCTATGGTTTACGTACAGTATGTTTCTTAAAAACAGTTTTTTAATCTTTGTATTATAACTGAATATTTAAAAGGGTTTTCCGGCTTTACACATCTTATCCCCATCCAAAGGATAGGGCATAAGATGTATGATCGCAGGGGGCCTGCCACTGGGGACCCCCATGATCTCGATGTAGCCCCCGGAATTCTGTGCCGGGCGCTGCCTCCGAGACGGTGATGTGATGTCACGGCCACGCCCCCTAGTGATGGCACAGAATGTCGGAGGCTAAACCGAGATTGCGGGGCTCCCCAGCGCTGCGACCCCTGCGATCATACATCTTATCCCCTGTCCTTTGGATAGGGGATAAGATGTATAAAGCCGGAATACCCCTTTAAACCAAAAATTGTAATGCCTCATACATGTGGGTATTGTATATTATTATATCTCCAACCTAGAGAATAAATGCTAAACTACAGATGTCCATGGGTGTAGCAAGAGCTATCTGAAATAAACCCTCCATTACTTACACTGCTCCCTGCATTCACATAACACTATTATTGATAATAGGGGTTATTTAACCTTTCCTTATATGTATTATCAACCTATGATCATTAGGGGTACAACTGCTGGGATCCCATGGTCATAAGACTAAGTTATTGTTTTATGTATTTTTTTTTATGCACTTACATTGATGTACCATTTCCACACATTTTCAAACAGGATTATTTTTACAGTAACACTTAAATATAAAATTGTCATCCTTGAAAATGGAATGATCCACCAGCAATGTAATATTTAGAGATGAGCGAATCGAAGCAGACAAACCTGAATTCGTTACGAATTTCATGCAATATTTAATTAGCAGGAAATGCAAATATCGGCAAGATTCTATAGCGCAAATCGCTTCATTAAACTCTATGTTACAGCGTTCCAGGCTCCAGGACACCAAAAATGCGGATCCACATGTCAGTACATGGGGCAGGGGATGATGGGAAGGCGGGAACGCAAGACAGGAAGGGAGGTAGGCGGGATGACCCTGAATCACATGCAGGATGCAGCCTATCAGCATTCATTCACCCCTGTGATGTCACAGCCCTATATAATCGGTGGCCATTTTGCGGCTGCTCATTTCATGCCATACACTGCAGAGGGATAGGATGGACTGCGTGTCTCTGTGTGTTAAACAGACACACTGAATTGATCATAGCACAGCGTTCCACTGCCAACTGCTAGTCACATCAGCGTTGTTGACAGAGAGCAGTGCTTGTTCTCACTGAGAAGGATTTTTATGCCAGCCATTAACCTCCCAGTCACTTTATTCAGCATTTTATCAGAGAGGGGCAGATAGCTTTTCGTTGCCTCATACATTTCAACATGCTGCCTCAACTTCATGAACCTTAGCAGAGGAGGCATAAATGATTTTTCAGTGCAATTCTGTGTATTTTTCCACAAGAAATCATTTGCTGCTTATACTAGTCTGTAGACGGTATAATAACAAGCAGTTCACTCCATTGCATTTTTCTGCCCTCATATGTGCATACCACATACCTACATCAAAGCAGTGTACTATTTTGTAGCTGTAAATCTGTAACAAGTCTAGAAACTGGGAAACTCCAGGCAAAAGTATTCCCCAGCTGGTATTTTACGAAAATACGTTTTCCAAGTGTACTGTAGCGCATTTTTTTGCCCTCATACGTGCATACCACATACGTACATCTAAGTAGTGCACTTTTTTGTACCTGTTAATCTGTAACAAGCCTATATACGGTGAAAGGCCAGGGAAAAGTAATCACTGGCTGTTGTTTTATGAAAATACGTTTTCTAAGTGTACTGTAGCGCATTTTTTTGCTCTCATACGTGCCTACCACATACCTACATCAAAGTAGTGCACTTTTTTGTACCTGTTAATCTGTAACAAGCCTACATACAGTGAAAGGCCAGGAAAAACTAATAACTGGCTGTTGTTTTATGAAAATACGTTTTCCAAGTGTATTGTAGCGCATTTTTTTGCCCTCATATGTGCATACCACATACCTACATCTAAGTAGTGCACTTTTTTGTACCTGCTAATCTGTAACAAGCCTATATACAGTGAAAGGCCAGGGAAAAATAATCACTGGCTGTTGTTTTATGAAAATACGTTTTGTAAGTGTACTGTAGCACATTTTTTTGCTCTCATACGTGCCTACCACATACCTACATCGAAGTAGTGCACTTTTTTGTACCTGTTAATCTGTAACAAGCCTACATACAGTGGAAGGCCAGGAAAAACTAATAACTGGCTGTTGTTTTATGAAAATACGTTTTCCAAGTGTATTGTAGCACATTTTTTTGCCCTCATATGTGCATACCACATACCTACATCTAAGTAGTGCACTTTTTTGTACCTGCTAATCTGTAACAAGGCTTCATACAGTGAAAGGCCAGGGAAAAGTAATCACTTGCTGTTGTTTTATGAAAATGCATTTTACAAGTGTACTGTAGCGTATGTGCCTACCACATACCTACATCTAAGTAGTGTACCATTTTGTACCTGTTAATCTGTCAAGGGCCTACATTCTGTGAAAGGACAGCTAAAAGTAATCACCGGCTGGTGTTTAAAAAAAATTACTGAGTTTTTAGGCTCATTGTAGCACATTTTTCTGCCCTCATAAGTGCATACCACAAACGTACATCTAAGTAGTGTACTATTTTGTACCTGTTAATCTGTCAAGGCCCTACATACTGTGAAAGTGCAGCCAAAAGTACTCATTGTCTGTTGTTGTACTCAGATACTTTTTAAGTGTACTGTAGAGCATTTTTCTGCCCTCATCAGTGCATACCACATACCTACAATTAAGTAGTGTACTATTTTGTACCTGTTAATCTGTCAAGGACCTAGATACTGTGAAAGGCCAGCCAAAAGTGCACACCTGCTGCTGTTCTAGACAAATACTGTTTTAAGCGTATTGTACTCCAATTATATATGCACTAAGTATTTAAGCAGAGAAGTGCCAGGACGTGCACAGAAGAGTGGCAGAGGCCTATATCCTTCAGGCAGAGGTCGCAGCGGACTACGGGCGAGTGGCAGCAGGAGTCGCAGCAAGAGGCCAGAGCTCCCCTTTTCAGCTAGCGGTTGTGTCTCGACCAGCAATCCATCTGCCGTCGTCGATCGGTTAACACGGTCATCCACTTCATCACAAGTGACATCTGACACCCCCAGTCAACAGTCGGTGGGTTCCTCAGAAACAACCCTCGGTTGGCATGGCCCGGGAGCAGTCCCTGTCCTCCCATTGCCTTTGTCCTATGCTGTTCCCTCTCCTAGAGAAGTATCTTATGCTGTGGGTTCAGCTCCACTATTCACTGAGGACGATCTAATAGAGGACAGTCAGCAGCTACTGCCCAGCCAAGAAGTGGAGGAGACATGCGCCGCTTCTTTCGCTAGGCGGGCAAGTAGTGATGAGGAGAGTGACATGGGAGGTGGTGTTTAGTCCAGGGTTCAGGGTCCTGAAGCAGACACTGTTAAGGAACCTGACATTAGTGACGTGCACACACAACTTGATGATGATAAAGCCGATCGCAATCAGGAGCCGGGTGCTGAAGGGGCTTTATCATCATCAGGAGAAGAGAGTTGCAGGTTTCCCTTGAGGCAGCAGCTGAGCCAGCAAGGCGGTAGCATGGTTGGCAGTCAGCGTGGTGGCAGAACTGGAAATTGTGGAGCCAAACGTGCCAGGGAGAGACCGTCTGCGGCAGCCTACCTTCCCGGGAGGTAGTGGAACAGGGGTTCCTGGAGACGGCAGCAGTAGCAGTCCATTAGTGCGGACTGTTGGTGGGAAAATCAGCTACTCGGCGGTGTGACAGTTTTCAATCAAGAATCCCGAGGAGGTTCACATAGCCACATGCAAGATATGTCAGCAGTAGGTGAAGCATGGCCAGGGTCCCAATGTTGGCACCACGGCCCTGCGTCAACACATGCTTTGCCACCATAAAGCAGCCTGGTCCAGCCTGCTGCATCACCCAGTGACATGCCGCTCCCTCTTTCAGCCAGCCAAGGCTCCACCACCTCAGCTGAAGGGAGCTGTGTGTCATACCCTCCTTCTGTCGCTCCAGATGCTCCTGCTTCTCCCACTTTTAGTCAGCCATTATGCCAACAATCCATTCGCACAGCCATGTTCAAGATACAACAGTATGCGCCCACTCATCCAATGGCGCAGAAGCTGAATGTGCTTCTGTCCAAGTTGCTAGTGCTGCAGTCCCTCCCTTTTCAAGTGGTGGACTCTGCACCTTTCAGAGAACTGATGGCTTGTGCCGAGCCGAGGTGGAGGGTGCCAAGCCGTCATTTCTTTGCGAAGAAGGCAGTACCAGCCCTGCACAATTTTGTGGAAGAGAAGGTGGGCCAGTCCTTGAGCCTGTCCGTGTGTACCAAAGTGCATGGCAGCGCCGACGTCTGGAGCTGTAACTACGGTTAGGGACAATACATGTCCTGTATGGCTCACTGGGTGAATGTGGTTTCTGCACAGCCACAACCCCAACTTGGACAAGTCACGCCACTTCCTCCTCCATGCTTTCAGCCCGTTAGTCCGGTGACAGTATGCAACTCCGCCTCCTCATCCTCCACCGTGTCTTCAGCTTCCACTGCCCGGACAAGTCTCGGTGGCCCTTCAGCATACCATGTGTGCAGGGCACAGAGGTGTCACGCTGTTCTTCACATGGTTTGCCTTGGCGAAAAAAAGTCACACAGGGGAAAAACTGTTAAAAGTAATTCGTAAAGAAATTGGAGTATGGTTTACTTCACGAAAACTGGAAATGGGAACCATGGTGAACAACAAAGGGAAGAACATCTTGGCCAGGCTGCGACAAGGAAGGGTGAAACATGCGCCCTGCATGGCACACGTGTTAAATCTGGTTGTCAAGCAGTTCCTGAAGTGTTCCCCCCTTTGCAAGACATCCTTAGAATGGGAAGGAAACTTTGCATGCACTTCAGCCACTCGTACACCGCAAAGCACACACCCCTTGAGCTGCAGCGTCAAAATATTATACCCCAACATAGTCTGATTTGTGACGTTGCCACATGTTGGAATTCCACCCTCCATACGTTGGACCGACTGTACAAACAGAGAAAGGCCATCACTGATTTTTTGATGATCCAATTGGATAGGGGTACTCTCCTGTGTAACTTCAATGTGAACCAGTGGCAGCTCATATGTGACACCTGCCGTTTGCTCAGGCCCTTTGAGGAAGCCACATTATACGTAAGTCGCCAGGATTCCGGGATGAACAACACCATTCCACTGCTTCATTTCCTACAACAAGTGTTGGAAATGATGGCTGGTCAGGGCATTGGAGACATTGCACCTATATCTCATGGCCACATGAGCCCTATGGGGGCTGAGCTGGAGGAGGAGGAGGGGCACAGTGGAGCACAGTTTAGGTTTGATGATATGGGCGGTGTTTCTAGTCATCTGACAGGAGAGGAAGAGCATGATCAACTAGAAGAGCTAGAGGGTTATGAGGAAGGTGAGACACAGGACCCAGACACACCGTGGCAGTATGCAGTGGAGATGGAAGCAGGGAGTCCCTGCGAGTCACTTGAACAAATGGCACAATGCATGCTCAGTTGCTTGCGTAGAGACCGCCGAATTGTCAACATTCGGCAGCGGGATGACTTCTGGCTCTCACTACCGGCACAAAATGGGTGCCTTTTTCACACCCACTGAGAGGGAGGACAAACTGACCTACTACAGAGAGATCCTATCTAGTCAGTTGGCCGATGCCTATCCACTAGCAGGTTTTACTCTGTGTACCCTCTGTGCTCACATTCCACTGCCATGGCTGCTGGGGAGAGGTGGGGTGGAAAGAGCAGTACCAGCTCCATTAGTAGCAGCCTGAGACTGCAGTCGCTGATGAGTACCTTTCTTCACCCACATAGTGAAGCTACTCATCAGCAGCAGGTAGACATGGAGCAGGACCTGAACCACCAGGTGGTGGCATACCTTGATATGGCCATGCCAACAAACTTTGAAGATCTGCTGGACTTCTCGGCAGCCAAATTTGATTTATGGCCGCAACTAGCAGATTTTGCCCTGGAAAAGCTGTCCTGCCCGGCCAGTAGAGTGCTATCAGAGCGGGTGTTTAGTGCGGCTGGGGCCATATTCACCCCAAGGAGAACTCTTCTGTCCAATAAAAATGCGGAGAGACTGACCTTTGTGTATCAGGCATGGATAAGTCAGGATTTCTACCCACCAATGCCAGATGCATCAGAGTAGATTGATCATGGTGCTACACCAACACTTCACAAATATGGATGGTGCCAAACAGATTTGTGCTCACCATTTACAAACATTCCAACAACCTTCATCACCGGGTACTGGTATTGCCACCCACCGCAACACACCGGGTCACTTTCAGGACTCCTGATGCTGCTGCTGCCACCTCCAGGCTGTTTCATTCAGCCACTATTTTGTCTCCTTATGCTTCTGCCAACTCCAGGCTGTACCATTCAGCCACTATATGGTCTCCTCATGCTTCGGCCACCTCAAAGCTGTACCATTCAGACACTATATGGGCTCCTTATGCTTCCCCACCTCCAGGCTGTGTCATTCAGCCAATATATTGTTTTCTGATGCTGCTGGGACTGTCTTGGATATTAACTACAATTTTTTATGGTAGCACATACATGCTCAATAGAGATTTCAACATTGATCTTTTAATGTTGGGGGTTGTGAACCCTTTTTGTGTACTGCTGATGCCTGCTCCTGACTGTGTGTTTCAGGAACTTCTTGGCTTACTGATGCTGCTGGGCTTGGGCCTTACATTTTTGGATATTAGCACTAGCTTACATACATGCTTAATTGAGATTTCAACGTTTATCTTAAAATCTTAGGGGTTATGAAACCCTCTTGTGTACTCCCTGCTGCTGACTGCTCCTGTCTGTGTAATTCAGCAACTACATGGTTTAGTGATTCTGCTGGGCTTGGGCCTTACATTTTTGGCACTAGCTAACATGCATCTTCAATAGAGATTTCAACATTCACCTTTTAATGTTAGGGGTTGTGAACCCCTCTTATGTACTCATGATGCTGCCTGCTCCTGTATGTGTCATATAGCAACTACATGGTTTAGTGATGCTGCTGAGCCTAGGAAATTGCCTATATATGTTTATGGTAGCACTAGGTACCATACATCTTCAATTGAAATGTCAAAATTCATCTTTTATTATTAGAGATTGTGAGGCCCCGGAGCGTGTTCGCTCCGGGTCTGATTATGGTCGACCGCAGGGCCGGCGGCGTGTGACGTCACGCCTCCTCCCCGTGTGATGTCACGCTCCGCCCCTCAATGCAAGCCTACGGGAGGGGGCGTGATACCTATCACGCCCCCTCCCGTAAGCATGCATTGAGGGGCCGAGCGTGATGTCACACGGGGGCGGGGGCGTGATGTCACACGCCGCCGGCCCTGCGGTCGACCTTAATCAGACCCGGAGCGAACACGCTCCGGGGACTGATTACAAACGGGGTGCCGCGTGCATGATCGCGGGCGTCCCCAGCTGCGGGACTCCCGCGATCAAGCATCTTATCCCCTATCCTTTGGATAGGGGATAAGATGTGTAAGCAACGGAGTACCCCTTTAAGTCGTTCATTCTTTGTTGTGGTTCTTCAGTTGCAGAATTAAGTTGTATTATGTTTTCCTGTTCCTCCGATGAGCTAATGTCACTGGAACACACAATACTATTGTCATCTAATGAAGGATCCTTTTTCTTCAGAGAACGTATCTATCATTTTATTATTTTGAATGTCAGGTGGTATTCTGACAATTTCTGATTATAAAGGAATTTTGTAATCTGGGACACAGGTAAAAATAAGTATTTTTAAGCGTACTGTAGCACATTTTTCTGCCCTCATTAGTGCATACCACATACCTACATCTAAGTAGTGAACTATTTTGTACCTGTTAATCTATCAAGGGTCTATATACTGTGAAAGGACAGGCAATAGTACACACCTGCTGCTTTTCTAGACTTCTGTACTCCCCTCATATACGCAATAAGTATGTCAGGCAGAGTAGTGAAATTTCAATTACAAAATCCATGATATCAATTTTAAAAACTTAAATTTTAATTTAAAAATCATAGATTTCAATGGTCTTGTCATGCTACTGCCAACTCCAGGCTGTGCCATTCAGACACTATATGATCTCCTAATGCTTCAGCCAACTCCAGGCTGTGTCATTCCGCCACTATATGGTTTACTGATGCTGCTGGGCTACCCAAAATCTTCACTAGCTACCCAAAATCTTCAGTTTAAATTTAACATTTCATCTTTTTTTCTTAGGGATTGTGAAGCCCTGGGGTCTCCTCATGCTTCAGCCAACTCCAGTCTGTGCCTTCCAGACACTATATGGTCTCCTCCTACTGATGCGACCTCCAGGCTCTATCGGTGTGCTGCCATGGGACATGTGACTCCTGCTTAGATTAGGTCCTTTGTACCCACACGCCGGGGCCTGGGGCACTAAAACTTGGGAGTTAAAGGTTCCATTTCAAAATCCTAAATTTCAATTTCAAAATCTTAGATTTCTATTTAAAATTCTTATATTTCAATGGTCTCCTCATGTTTCAGCCAACTCCAGGCTGTGCCATTCAGGCAATATATGGTTTCCTGATGCTGCTGGGACTGGGTCTGGGAATAAAAATGTTGTTATGGTAGCACTAACTACCCCAAATCTTTGGTTTAAATTTCAGAATTCATCTTGTAATCTTAGGGATTGTGAAGGCCTAGTGTCTACGCATGCTGCTGCCAACTCCTGGATGTGCCATTCACACAATATATGGTATACTGATGCTGCTGGGTCTGGGAATAAAAATGTTGTTATGGTAGCACTAGCTATCCAAAATCTTGGGTTTAAAGTTCAAACTTCATCTTTTTTTTCTAAGGGATTGTGAAGCCCTGGTGTCTACTCATGCTGCTGTCAACTCCAGGCTGTGCCATTCAGGAAATATATGGTTTACTGATGCTGCTGGGTCTGGGAATAAAAAATTTGTTATGGTAGCACTAGCTACCCAAAAGCTTTGGTTTAAATTTCAGAATTCATCTTATAATCTTAGGTATTGTGAAGGCCTAGTGTCTACTCATGCTGCTGCCAACTCCTGGCTGTGCCATTCAGACACTATATGGTCTCCTCATGCTGCCAACACCTCCACACTGTGTCATTCATCCACTATGGGGTCTCCTCATGCTGCCAACATCTCCACGCTGTGTCATTCAGCCACTATATGGTCTCCTCATGCTGCCAACACGTCCACACTGTGTCATTCAGCCACTATATGGTCTCCTCATGCAACCAACACCTCCACGCTGTGTCATTCTGCCACTATATGGTCTCCTCATGCTGCCAACATCTCCACGCTGTGTCATTCAGCCACTACATGGTCTTCTCATGCTGCCAACACCTCCACGCTATGTCATTCAGCCACTATATGGTCTCCTCATGCTTCAGCCTCATCCAAGCTGTGTCATCCAGCCACTATATGGTCTCCTCATACTGATGCCACCTCCAGGCTATGTCTTTGTGCCGCTCTTCGGCAGTGATTCTAAAAGCGATGCCGCCAGTAATCTGCATGTCATTCTGAATAACAGTATTATTTCACTAACCCAGCACACTCCATATGCATGTTAGAACACAGCAAATTGTTCTACACCCCTATTGAGGCTCTCTGTAGGCCAGAAATAGCCGTTTTGAATAAAGATTTGCCACAAATAAATTTGGAACTAAACACTTTTTTTTTTTTATTTGGCGAATCGGCGAATCAAATTTTTCAAAAGTTCACTCGTCTCTAGTAATATTCTCTGCTCCTACAGCACATTTTACACTGAACACAAGATAGTAAATCCTATAAGGGTCAAGAACGAGCAAGATAATACAAATAGATATGTGTTACTTCCTGAGGGTGTTTTCACACACAGAAGTAAATGATTCTTCAGACAATTGGATATAGTAATGCAATCCTTTATCTGTAGTTATTGGTACAGGTCAGATATGTTATCCCAATCACTTTACTTGGATCTTCTTTGTTTAAAGAATTGTACTATAATAAGACTACAATTACTATTTGGTATTGATATATTTTCTATTTGTTATTAAAAAGCAAAAGTTAAAAGTCAATGACTGTATCTGAACCTGGAATCGTAAACTTAAAGGGGTATTCCAGGCCAAAACTTTTTTTTATATATCAACTGGCTCCGGAAAGTTAAGCAGATTTGTAAATTACTTCTATTACTTCGATTTTTTAATAGAAGTAATTTACAAATCTGTTGAACTTTTTCCAGAGCCAGTTGATATATATATAAAAAAAAAAGGTTTTGCCTGGAATACCCCTTTAAAGGTGTACTCCGGGATGGGAACATTGCCCGTCATACTGCTGGCAGTAAAAAAATAAAGAGGTACATCCCCCCCCCCCCCCCCCCCCCGCAGCCTTCGGTCTCCTCGTGGTTCTCCACCAGCCGCAGCGAAGTCCCACCTCGACTGGCGATGGGCTGAGCGGTAGTGTGACGTTTTCGGCCCCGGGGCCGAATACATCACACTGCCGCTCAGCCTATCGAGGGCCGAGGCGGGACTTCGTTGCAGTCGGTGATCGGCTGAGTGCAGTATGACTCGCCGACCACTTGCAACCAGGAAGAGGATCGCGGTGGAGGCTGGAGCCGGATACCAGAGGCTGCGCGGGAGCGACGGAGGGTATGTACCTCTTTATTTTTTTTCTGCCAGCAGTATGACGGGCAATTTTCCCATTCCGGAGTACTCCATTAAAGTACCTGTCACCAAAAAACTTTTCTAAACTAACTCAGGCTATGTTCCCTAACTACTCCTAACACCCCTCCCACCCTTAAAAAAATGTCAGAGCTTTAAAAAGTTGTGTATCATACCTTTATTCTTGCCCAGCAGGAGAAAGTGGGCATTTTCCAGCAGCAATGACATCACTTAAGCCTGCTGGGGACCACTTCCGCTCTCATATAATTTCAACGCTGTGATGAATAGAAGACTAGTGTTGCTCACGAATATTCGCAATTCGAATATTATTCGCGAATATTGCATATTCGCAAATTCGCGAATTTCGCGAATATATCGCTATATATTCGTAATTACGAATATTCGTTTTTTTTTTCACAGTACACATCACAGTGATCACCCCTCTCTGCTTCCAGCTTGTGTGGTGTAAAGAAGGCTGTAATACTACTGTGTGAGACTGGCGCGCGAAAATTCGCATATGCGAAAATTAGCATATGCGAATTTCCGCGTATGCTAATTTTGTATATGCTAATATTCTCATATGTTAATTTTCGCATACGCAAATTTTCGCATATGCGAAAATAAAACGAGAATATAACGAATATGCGAATATTCGCGAATATATGACGAATATTCGTCCATATATTCGCGAATATTCGCGAATTCGAATATGGCCTATGCCGCTCAACACTACAGAAGACCTCAAGCTCTGTGTAGCAACTTTCAGTCTGTGTATCTTCAGTGAGGCTCTATGCAGCTTTTAGTTTGTGTAGCTTAGCCTGTGCAGCTGTCAGTGAGGCTCTTTGCAGCTGTCAATCAAGCACAGTGCAGAGGAAAAACTTCCTGAGTTTGGTCTCCTGCCATTACAAGCAGGAGACCAAAATCTGAGATTTTGACCAGACGTAATGTGTTCTGGCCAAGAAGGGAGACCAGAAGGGTGGCCAGAAGTATACAGTAGAAAAACTAACATAAAACATTTTATTTTGTTTTGTTTTTTGTTAAAGGCAGTTACAAATGTTATTTATTTGGCATAAGGAATCAAATATTAATAATTATGTTTAATGACAGTGCCCATTTAAACTGAGAATTGAATTGAATTTCACTGGACAGAGACAACAAATGGGGGAGGGGAATATTATTTAGTGTCTCCGTAATTGAAAGAGCTTTATTAATCATTCAGTCATTACAGTCATACAATAAATTACAATCACACAAAGCATGACAATACAATACACAGCAAAGGTTCCCTAAGCTATACATTGCACAGCATGCTACTCTAACACTCCGCTCAATCCTGTAAGAGAAAAGCACAAGAAATTGAAAAACCAAATACAATCTGTGATCGGGATAGGGGTGTGGGCTATGGGGGCGGGGCTGGGGGCATAGGGGAGTGGCGACTATGTGGGGGTAGGGCAGGGGCAGATCACAGGGCCAAACTACTGACCTATAATTTCAGGGGGACATGGGGGAAGGAGAGGGGAATTCACTCCTCTTCTTCATTGACGCCCGGGCTGTGAAAGATGAAAAAGTCTTTCAGCAGGCTCCGGATGAACCTGCAGCAGTCCTGGACGGATATGTTCTCCCTGTTGATCACGAGGTGGTTCCTGGCAAGCCACACAGCATCCTTAAAACAGTTCATAAGGTGCCAGGCTCCTGGATGGCGTGGGTCCCAGGGAACAGACCATAAAGCACTGAATGGTACAATAGGCAGTTCCTGGGTACAGAGTCTCTGAGTTTGTGTTCCAGGGCATCCAACAGACCTTGCGCAAAGGGGCACTGCCAAAACATGTGCAAAGATGTTTCCTCCACAAAGGGGCACAGGGGACAGTACCGGTTTCTGCACAGGTCACGGGCATGCATGAACGACCTAAGAGATAGTCCCTTAATGGCCATCCATGACAAGTCCTCATGTCCATTGGTAAGCCGCTTTGAAGCCACATTAGTCCAAACAGTCTCTGCTGTGGCCGCGGGGAGCCCCGGAACAAGCTCCAACAAGTCCTTAGCTCGGATGAGCATGTATATGGTCTTTGGCTTCCACAGGTCAGGTTTCAGTCCCTCCAGCTGGTGCTCCTCCACAAACCGGACAACATCCCCATAGAACCAGGGAGTGTTCCAGTTTTAAGGGAAGGAGCTGTCCCACTTGTCCCAGCCGAGCTGTCTCCAGGGGGTATGAGAAACCAGTGAGACATGGATCTGCCCGCTGAGCCAGTCTTTTCAACAAGAGTTCGCTGCACGCTGACACATGCAAAGGAGGCCCTCAGCAGAGTGGGGATATCAGGGATTCCTTTCCCACCCTTGAGGGGCTCCTTATACATCACAATCCGCTTGACTCTGTCCATGTGTCTTCTACCACTTTTCTCTCACCTGTTTTATCCTTGATGTGTTTAGAGCCACTAAGTCAGTTTTCCCTGCATTACATTTGTCATGCATTTATCCTAATGTTGTGCTCTGGGCCCCTACAGTCACTCACTGGTCTCATTGGTAGTCAGCATGAGACTGAGCACAGTATTGGTCCACAGCTTTATCACCATTACATCACTGCAAGGAAGAAAACAAAGGAAATGGTATTGGATGGAACAGGGATAACACATACAGTCTTCTGAAATAACAAAATCAAGCTGTAAGAATAGGATGTTCTGCAGCAGGCGGAGATAGTTCTAAAATTCTTTTTTAATAAGCAGTCTACTGTACTTCAAATGAAGTTGAAAAGTCATTTTTTTCCTAATCAAGATGAAATGTACATGAAGTGAAATCACAGTGTAACAATTCTAATAATAATGTCTATTTATTCCAACAGGCAACCTGCATATCGTTAATGGACATGTCTCAATTCTGGATGGACCAATTAGACTAGATATTGTGGAGGGATCAGGCAAGGCCAAGATGAAAAAGCGGGATCAGGCATGAATGTACAAACAGTTATTGGTAATGATGGAGTCAAAGGATCAGGCATGGCTACTGGACATGATGAAAAAGAGGGATCAGGCATGAATGTACAAGCAGTTATTGGTAATGAAGGAGTTGAAGGATCAGACATGGCTACTGGTCATGATGAAAAAGAGGGATTAGTCATGAATGTACAAGCTGTTACTGGTAACGATGAAGTCGAAGGATTGGGCATGGCTACTGGTTAAGATGAAAAAGAAGAATCAGGCATGGACCCAGAAGCAAATATTATCACAGACAGTTGAGAGTGATCGGGAATGGAACGTCAATAAAAATGCCAAATATAGACTTTTATTTTTTATTTTTCAAAATAGCCCAAATTATTTTTTGAATAACTAATTGTACAAGTATTAGGAAGATGAATCATCTTCTTTTGATTTCTGTTTATTTTTTTTCTCTTTACATCTTTGAATAGAAAGAATGTTTATCTAGCTTGTTTCTTAATAGTACTATGGGGGTTCAATGAATTATGCTGATTTATGGATAATATACTCAAACAGTAGACGCAAGGCTTGATGGGCCAGGCTGTTTGCAGTTCTGGCTGGTCTGGGACACATTTAACTATGCTGGCGTCTTAATGATGCACTTATTGTTAATATATATCTGATCCACAAAAATGCAGCACAACTTAGCTAATTGCCAATCTTGTGTAGAAGGTGCCAGCACTCTCACACTCTCTAATATTGACCACTGGAAGTTCAACATGGCACCTTATAGCAAAGAACTCTCTGAGGATCTGAAAAAAAATATGTTGCTTTACAAAAAAATGGCCTAAGCTATAAGAAGATTGCTAAGACCCTGAAACTGAGCTGTACCACAATGGCCAAGATCATATAGCTGTTTCACAGGACAGGTTCCACGCAGAACAAGCCTTGCCATGGTCGACTGAAGAGGTTTAGTGCACATGCTTAGTGTCATATCCAAAGGTTGTCTTTGAGAAATAGATGTATTAGTGCTTCCAGCATTGCTGCAGAGAATAAAGGGTGTAGGAGAAAGCCTGTCAGTGCATCAAATTGTTCTGCATGGCTCCAGCATTAGGATTGTGGCTCCTGTTCACATACACACTCTGTTTCTATTTCTTGCCTATGTCTGTCCTATCTCTATTTCTGATAAATGTAGAGAAAAAAGGAACTTTCCACAGTGCAGGTGCTTTAATCAAAGCAGGAACTAGGACATCGGATGTTATTCTGGAAGATAAGTTTATTAGCACAAAACAACATGTTTCCAGTCCGTAACGGACTCTTCGCCAGGCAAAGTGCATACATACTAAAGTGAAGAGCCAACTTAAATGTACTCAGTACGTGCTAGCAAAGGTTACGTGCATTAGGGTATTCACAATGAGATAAGTAACATGTCTCAAAAGTTAACACAATAAAACCATTCCTTAAAACTAAGTGTAGTATTGTATAAACAAGACATAGAAAGTATCTGAACACAAAATCAGCTGCATATATTCATTATAAACTGAACAGAGGTTTTAAAAGTAGAGCGGAACTGTCAGTATGTAGCGCAAGCAATGCTATAAATGATAGAGCTACGAGGAGGGATCAACTTAGACATTTCTGACTGAATGCCCTATATCGCTGTTGCGGAGTTGAAAAGGGGCATGCTGGGTACATAGTACCAGTTCTGGTTTGTGGAGGAAGATACTATGTCGCTCTCATAGCGTCCGGGGGCTGGGGCTGGTCAGGCTACCGAAGGGAGACGGTTTTCAGTATTTTTAGAATGTGAGCACTATACCGCCATTGCTGAGGTGAAAACGGGCGGGTCAGACACTGTTACTATAAATAGAGGGACAAATAAGCGAAATACTTTAAGCGCCAGATTAGAAGACAACAGGCTGGTTAATTGCTCCTAGCTGCAATAACAAAGAAAGGAATAAAATAAATGAATATATTCCTCATAAAGCTTATATATTTCAGGGTGAGTATGATCAGAATAATTGCCAGATTAGTGCAATATGGTTAATTGTTTAGTTTGTATAAAGCTATTACTTAGGGACCATAAAAAACATAAATAATATCTTAAGACACATTAAAAGGGTATAAATATACACCTGCAATTATGTTGCACCTCAATTGTATAAACAATTAAAAGAGATACTTAAGAATAGTAATAATCAGTTATGATGCCTAAAATATATAGAACATTATTAATAATCTGTGATAATGTTACCTATAGATAGATTTAACATTTACGATGTACCGTATATACTCGAGTATAAGCCGAGTTTTTCAGCATGATTTTTCGTGCTGAAAACACCCCCCTCGGCTTATACTCGAGTGAACTCCCCACCCGCAGTGGTCTTCAACCTGCGGACCTCCAGAGGTTTCAAAACTACAACTCCCAGCAAGCCCGGGCAGCCGATGGCTGCCCGGGCTTGCTGGGAGTTGTAGTTTTGAAACCTCTGGAGGTCCGCAGGTTGAAGACCACTGAGGGCGGATGATGACAAGAGGATGATGAAGGGGGGGGGGGGTGTGGGATGATGACAAGGGGATGATGAAGGGGGGTGGAGATGATGATGATGATGATGATGATGAAGGGGGGGTGTGGGATGATGACAAGGGGATGATGAAGGGGGGTGGGGATGATGACAAGGGGATGATGACAAGGGGATGATGAAGGGGGGGGATGATGACAAGGGGATGATGAAGGGGAGGGTGTGGGATGATGACAAGGGGATGATGACAGGTGATGATGATGAGGGTCTGGATGATGACAGGGTGATGATGATGAGGATGTTAATGATGGGGGTCTGGATGATGACAGGGGGGATGATGTATTTCCCACCCTAGGCTTATACTCGAGTCAATAACTTTTCCTGGGATTTTGGGTTGAAATTAGGGGACTTGGCTTATACTCGGGTCGGCTTATACTCGAGTATATACGGTATGCAAAAATGAGGCATGTAGAATATTTTATGTAACATGGCATATGATTCTGAAATTATTCTGGAATTAAAAGGCACAGCTAACTTAAATTAAATCTATTTCAGAGCTAGTGGACTACTTATGAAAACATATATATATATATATATATATATATATATATATATATATATATATATACATCATACCCATACGCCTAAGTAGGTATATACATATATATGCATCATATACATATTAACTCTTGCTATACTAAGATCTTTTCAGAAACTTCATTTAAACCTTGAGGCTGTAAGGAAATGCATTTAAAAATCCAATAAACCTCCAATCTATGTTTGGAAACAAAATATATGGGGATTACAGCGAACGGATTTTTCACTTCCTTATGACTGTTGGCACAATGCCTAGACAGACTGTGTAATAGGAATCCGGATTTTATATTAAAACAATGTTTATTTATTCTGTTTCTGTCTTGTTCTTCCTATGTATTGTAGGCCTAAACAGCATTGGATCAAATACTGTATATTACAAATTCCAACTCACACGTAAGATGATGTTTGATTTTGAATGTCTCCCCTGTTACATTAGAACAAAAAGATTGACAAATATGCTAAATTTCCCGGCAACATAAACTGTGACTTTTTCCACATCAAAATCTCCCCAGCTTTTTTCCATCAGATTCTTTCAGTTGTTTCCCATTTGAAATTGGTAACTGTTGAGTGTATTGCTATGCTTTTTTTAGGGAAATTGGTGGATTTGCAGTGGGAACATGTCTCACAGAGATGGAATCCCTGGATGGATAACCAGGAGTGTTCTGTAGGTGTTTTTCTTATGATTCTAACAGTAGGAGCCACTTTTAAACCTAAATTGGGGGCTTTTGTATAAATGATTGAGGAGGTAGGGGTTAAAATAGATCCTAGTGTCTTATCTTGTTTTAAGAAGGGCCAGTGTTTTCCCTATAATACCTTCTACTCTTTTATAATCTCCATTAAAGGGCAAGATTAGACGTGTGTTATTATCGTTTTGTTTTTTCATGATAGCTGTGCTTGGAGAAAAAAGGTAGATCTTTCTAATTGAGCTATTTTTGTTTGTGATTCTTGAAGTAAATTTTGGGGATACCCTTTTTCTTTTTGTAAGGGTGTATGCTTCTATTTCATATTGTGTTGGGGACATACAGTTTCACTTTAGTCTCCTGTATTGCCCTGATGGAATATTGAGAAGCCATCTCGGGAGATGACAGCTGGAAAAAAGGATTAAACTGTTTTTGGCTGTGGGCTTGTGGTAGGTGCAACTTTCGAGTTTGTCTGATGTGCTAGTGATTTTCAGATTTAAAAATTATATGGATGAATAATCAACAGATCCTATGAATTTTAAATTCCAACTTTTCTGGTTTAAACTTTGCATGAAAGTTTGAAGTTCACTAGGGGATTTATCCCAAATGAGAATAATGTCGTCTATGTAGCAACGCCATAGGACCAGAACTGTGCCCAGATGGGGAGTGATGGTGAGCTCCTCCTACATTGACATGAATAAATTGGCATAATTGCGTGCAAACCTGGTCCCCATGGCCTTACCGTTTTTCTGTAAATAATATTGACTGTTAAAGGGGTTTTCAAGTGAAAAACTTTTTTTCTTATCAACAGTTGCCAGAAAGTTAAACAGATTTGTAAATTACTTCTATTAAAAAATCCTAATCCTTCCAGTACTTATTAGCTGCTGAATACTAAAGAGGAAATGATTTTCTTTTTGGAATACAGAGCTCTCTACTGACATTAAGAGCACAGAGCTCTCTGCTGACATCTCTGTCCATTTTAAGAACTGTCCAGAGTATGAGAAAATCCCCATAGCAAACATATGCTGCTCTGGACAGTTCCTTAAATGGACAGAGATGTCAGCAGAGAGCACTGTGCTTGTGATGTCAGCAGAGAGCACTGTGTTCCAAAAAGAAAAGAATTTCCTCTGTATTATTCAGCAGCTAAGAAGTACTGGAAGGATTAAGATTTTTTAATAGAAGTAATTTACAAATCTGTTTAACTTTCTGGCACCAAGTGATTTAAAAAAAAGTTTTCCATCGGAGTACCCCTTAAAAATAAAAATAGTTGTGTGTCAAGATAAAGTGTATACTGCTGAGAATGAAATTGATTTGATCAGATTTTATATTGGTTTGATATGAAATCAGATCAAATCAATTTAATTCTAAGCAGTATACACTTTATCTTGACACACAACTATTTTTATTTTAACGACTTTATAAAAAAAAAAAATTCCAGAGCAGAAGCCAGAAAGATATATGAATTTGAAACCATAGAGCCCAAAGGTCTGAATTCAGAATTAGAACTATTTGGATTTCTTCAAACTATCTCTGTAGAGCTCTGCCTCATGCCTTGTCCTGAGAAAGGCTGTTTAACCAGCGCCAAGACAAACCCTGGGACCTAACTCACATACCTCCTATTCATAATTACCACTTCTAGGTTGACACAGTTAAACCATCGACCCATCCATCCTTGAAAACTAGGCTACAGACAGAACCTCATATTCCATCAATCTTTAATTGCATTATTGACTTAATTGTGACTTTCTATTTTTATTCTCATTTTTCTATTTTTGTCATACTAATATAGTATTTTTTTTATTTAGTTTTATTTTTCAATAATTTTTCAACTTTTTTCTGCTCTTTTATTTTTATCTGAATTTGCATTGTTTTTTTCATTTTCTCATTTTCTATTTTATTTCTTTCAAATAGTTTTTTCATATTATTAAATCATTACAATAAATAAATGGGAACCAGCAGACATACATTGTACTAATGTAAGTTTATATTAGATTTTAATATTATATACATTTTAACTTTGAAATTTCAATCCCTGGATCCATGCCAGAGATTATTAAACTTGGGAAAGACCCAGACCGGGTTTTTGGAAGAATCCCTCCAATTGACAATTAACAGGGAAGACTATAAATAGCTAGACATCCCAATGTGCAGGTCATACTACAATATAGCTAATAAAGAAGGGAACTCCCCTCAAAACGTGTTTAGCTTGGTACTTTATACATGTACCCCAATTTACACATAAAATGAAAAACAAAGGGTGACAGAAATAAGAGGAGAATGATCACTACTAGGATATGCTGTCCTGATGTATTTTATTAGAGCCTTGCTGGTGCTTGTGACCCCTCTAATGGAGCAGCTTATCTTTTTTTACACTTTACAATTTATCCTCCTTCACAAACAAGCTGAATAAAATTAAGTTTTATTTTATTTTTTTTAAACAATCACATACAAGAATACATTTCTGTACAACAGTGTACATAGACATGAACAGAATAAAAAACACAAAAGCAATTACATTCCAGATCCCTCTACTCCAATATGACTTATAATTGATGGTACATTCATGCCTGATCCGTCATTAACAATATTAATTGGGGTGTTCATGCCAGATCCTTCTACTCCGGCATTACCAATATTTACTGAAGTGTTCATGTCTGATCTTTCTACTCCCTCACTACCAATATTTATTGGCGTGTTCATGCCGAAGCCTTCTACTTCATCATTACCAATATTTATTGGAGTGTTCATGCCCGATCCTTCTACTTCATCATTATTGGAGTATTCATGCCCGATCCTTCTACTTCATCATTATTGGAGTGTTCATGCCCGATCCTTCTACTTCATCATTATTGTAGTGTTCATGCCCGATCCTTCTACTTCATCATTATTGGAGTGTTCATGCCCGATCCTTCTACTTCATCATTATTGGAGTGTTCATGCCCGATCCTTCTACTTCATCATTATTGGGGTGTTCATCCCGATCCTTCTACTCCATTATTATCAATATTTATTGGGGTGTCTATTTCAGATCTCAGTACATTTTCTTGGCCAATGCGATTCCCGAAGAGGTCTAGAATAAATATAACATATTATTAGACTTGTCACATTCATTTCTTAAACTTATCTATCTCAGGAAAGCAATGACTTATCATTTGCAGTACAATAGACTAATTATTAATGTCAGTATTATTGATTTGATCTATGGTGGGACCTAACAAATAATGTCAATATTATCTGATTGATCCCACATCAGTCTGATTGATCACATATGATGGTGACCCATGTGTGGGCCTCCTTAAATTTGTGGGAGGAAATTATGCTCAGTGAGACCACTATTCATATGTAAAAAATTACCCTGTGGGCAACTCCCTGAATATAGGATTAGTTCCCCCCACAGGATGACCCCCATATGAATGTTGGGTCTATCCCGCTATGGCGGGCGGTCATTACGTCATTGTGACATCATGACCTACAGTCACCAGTAATTTAAAGGGGTACTCCGCCCCTAGACATCTAATCCCCTTTCCAAAGGATAGGGGATAAGATGTCAGATCGCCGCGGTCCCGCTGCTGGGGATCCGCGGGATCCCCACTGTGGCACCCCGCTCTCATTACAGCACAGAGCGAGTTCGCTCTGTGCGTAATGACGGGCGATACGGGGGACGGAGCAGCGTGACATCATGGCTCCGCCCCTGGTGACATCATGGCCCGTCCCCTTAATGCAAGTCTATGGGAGGGGGCGTGACGACCACCACGCCCCCTCCCATAGACTTGTATTGAAAGGGGCGGGTCGTGACGTCACGGGGGGCGGAGCCGTGACGTAACGATGCTCTGGCCCCTGTACTGCCCATCATTACGTGCAGAGCGAACTCGCTCTGTGCTGTAATGAGAGCACGGTGCCGAAGCGGGGATCCCAGGGCTCCCCAGCAGCGGGACCGCGGCGATCTGACATCTTATCCCCTATCCTTTGGATAGGGGATAAGATGTCTAGGGGCGGAGTACCCCTTTAATATATGTGATCTTATGAACTGCTAGAATCTCTATAATGCAATTCACATCTCTGGGCTTGACTATTTACACAGAATATTAAACAGCTCATTGATTTAAGCTATGGTAGTATATTTTGCAATATCATGAAATAACACACAGGTTTTAATAACTATGCAGATTTATTTGTTATGATTTATAAACAAAATGAGTATATAAAGACAAATATCATACATATACGTATCAATTAATATGAACACACATAGGACATTATTGAAGCATTATTCAATATTTAAGCGCAATGACTAGATATATGAAGCATGTAAAATAAAAAATGTATAGAACATATATAGAAGCACGCTAAGCTTATGCAGATAATAGCTATATAGAGGCTACAGAATTACAATAGGTAGAAGTAACTGTGTTGTACACACATCAGTCACCACATGGCCAGCACTCCCCGAGAGAATATCATACCAAGATGAATACAGAACAGGCATCCCCCTACTCTTTAGATATAGGAAATGCAAGAGACACAATTGTTAAAACTATTGGGGATATAAGTGACACAAACGTTAACACAAGCCCATCTGCCTAACCACACATAACCGGAACAATTTCGATACAGCACAATGTATGTATATATATGCAAAGAAAGGAGTCAGCACTCAAGAGTCCCAGTGTGTCTGCAAGTGTCCAACCAGCTTGCCACTGCCGGACCAAGTAACCACCATCCAAAGCAAAGACACAGCAAACTGCAGCTGCAAATGGGTGAATAAAGTGGCTAGAAGTTTATTTGCACCAACAAGTACATGTGACGTTTCAGCCAAATGGCCTTTCTCAAGCATGGTTGATGCTGATGCTTGAGAAAGGCCATTTGGCCGAAATGTTACATGTACTTGTTGGTGCAAATAAACTTCTAGCCACTTTATTCACCAGCATGCCGCTGCAGTTTGCTGTGTCTTCACTTTGGATGGGGTATATAAAAAAAAATAATATATATATATATATATATATATATATATATATATATATATATATATATATAAAACAGTACTAAATTTGACAGGAGCTCCTATAAGGATCTCCGTGGATATTTTTATTTATGACAAGTAAGGATCGGCAACTATGCTAAATGTGCACTAATGTTAATGCATTGATAAGCATAAGCCATGCCCCATTTCTCTGCAGAAGAAAGTTGGATGATTGCTATATACTAAAACCTACTGCAATCTCACCTGGGGATTTAATAGATCTATTCGCTATCTCAATTGTCACAATGACATCCATGTCTTACCTCGGATTCTTACCATCTAAGAAATTCACTTATTGTTACCAGTTGCATGTAACAAAGTAAACAGGCAAAAGAGAACAAGAAAAAGGGGGTTATGAACGAGCGCTACTATTAACAGTAGCGCTCGTTCAGAACCCCCTTTTTCTTGTTCTCTTTTTCCTGTTTCCATTGTTTCCGTACCCTTTGCAGAGATACGGATAGAGGTTTCGAGCGGCACAACTGCCCCGACCGCCTCAGGGCCCTTGGAGCAGGAGGAGATGTCTTACTACCGCATGGCATCTTCTGGTGTCCTCTGTTCCCATCAACCACCTTACTGCCTGTCCCCAAGTGCTTTTATGATGTCTTGCTTTCAATCAAGTAGACCCCGTGGTATGGACTTCTTGACCAATGGGAATAAATGGTTTCCCCAGGACAGAGGGAGCCCCCTGACAGCACTGTGCAATTCCCCCTGCAGATGGCGCTATGCAGTACCCATCTATAGGAAAATTACCAGTGACTACATGACCACACAGATATAATGAGACATGTGACTTCTACCAGTATATCAGCAACAGTCATATATTTTGGCTTTGTTGACGATAGCGGCCACCTAGTCTCATTTACCGTGAAATTTGGCTGTAACCTTTAGATTGTTTTGGAACTTTCTCATTATTGGCCTTTTGTTATTGTAGAATTGGTAACATGCTAGAATTGGCGTCAGCATATTTCAACTAACTCCATTTAATGTATTTTAAAGCTGATTTTTGAATGAAGCAGTTTACACTTCATAGCTTCATGGCTTGTCGGAGACAAAATGGCATCTCACATGTTGGACTTAGTCCAATATGTCTGACATTAAAAAGGAATTTTATAACCTGCTCCACCTACTGCAGAACATCCTATTTGAATATCTTGATTTTATAACATAAGACCCTAAACTCATTTGGTATCCTTGTTCAATCCACTGTACTCTCCTTTGTTAACTTCCTTGCAATAATAAAAAGTAAAAACATGCCAACTACCACTGAAGCCAATGACTGACTGTAGGGGGCACCAGGCAATCGTCAGGGTAGTACTCAATGCAAATCATACAGGGAAGTATAAAAAGCAGCAGGGAAGTGGATGCTCTGTACATAGCAAGAATAAAAGAGGTGAGTATAGCAACTTGTGGAATCTGATTCTTCTGTACATAAGGTGGTAGAAGATACATTGAAGGCTAAAGTAATTATATGGGAAAGCTATATAAAAACTGTACAATTGTATAATAGTAGAAAACTTACATCTACATTTACTCCATGGCATACATATGATGGGTGGATCTATATGAAGTCTCAGCTGGTCAATTGGAATTCCTGATGCAAATGACCCCGAATATTCCATCGCAGGATAAAAAAAATTATGTTAGTTTAACATCAATTTAGCTCCAATGTAAATAATACAGTGATAGTTCATTTACTCTGTAACATGCACAGTAGATACACATGTTTAATTGTGAGCAATGGCACGGGGCACAAGACCAGGACCCCAATCCTCTAAATGAAGGGGCACTCTTTGACTGTGTAACAAATAAAGAGGACACAGCACCTCTAAAGCTGCTGATTATGAGGGGTCAAGACTATGTTTACTTAGTAACAGTTTTATAGTTCTATTCAATGTGTCTTATATAAAGAATAGTGTTGCTCGCAAATATTCGCAAAGCAAATTTTATTCGCGAATATCGCATATTCGCGAATTCGCGAATATTCGCGAATATAGCACTATATATTCGTAATTACGAATATTCGTTTTTTTTTTCAGTTTTTTTTTTCACAGTACACATCACAGTGATCATCCCTCTCTGCTTCCAGCTTGTGTGGTGTAAAGAAGGCTCTAATACTACTGTGTGAGACTGGCGTGCGAATTTCCGCATATGCAAATTTTTTGTTTATGCTCATTTTCGCATACGCAAATTTTTCGCGTATGCGAAAATAAAACGAGGATATTACGAATATACGAATATTCGCGTATATATGACGAATATTCGTCCATATATTCGCGAATATTCGCGAATTCGAATATGGCCTATGCTGCTCAACACTAATAAAGAAGTTACTTATAGAATACATATGAACAACATAACAAGAACTGTGACTAACATATAGACAATGGATAACTGCCACTAAGTTTAAGTTTATAAAGAATTTGTAACATATAAATTACTTGTAGCTTTTTAGGAAAAGTTTTTACCTAATACATTTGTCTCTTCCTCTGGGGATTTCACTGAAGGATAAAAAATAATGTTAATAACACAATGATAGTTCAATTACTCTGTAGCATGTACAGTAGACACATGTTTTGTTTATTTATGTATTTTTTCTAATATTTAATTACATTTTTAATAGAAACATATGTCTATTATTAGACAGTGACAAGGGGCCAAAGAGCAGGACCCCCAATCATTTAAATGAAGGGGCGCTCTGTGATTGTGTATCCAATAAGGAGGACATGGCACCTTCAATGCTGTGGATCACCAGGGGTCAATACTATATTTCCTTAGTAAGAGTTTTAAAGTTCTATGCAATGTTTCTTATACTGTATATATAGAAGTTATACTTATAGATCATATATGAATAACACAACAAGAACTATGACTAATACATAAACAATGGATAACCGCCACTAAATTTGAGTTTTTAAAGAAAAATAATTATATATAACCTGTAGATGATTTCTTACCTGGAGCAGATAGGATGTTATTGAAGGAGCAGAAGAGAAGCACGGTGGTGAAGAACATGGTGGTCTTCATGGTGTCACTACAAGTAAGGAGTGAATACTAAGGACTGTGGGTCAGGTATCTCTTTATATAGGAGAACAGTCTTATTGTATGTGGGGAGGTGTATGGAGGGGGTAGAGTCACTAAATAATAGTCTCCTTCCCCATTTGTTGTCTCAGTCCAGTGAAATCCAATTCAAATATGTTTAAGATTCCAGATTCAGATACAGTCATCAAGATAGAAAACATGTAAATACCAAATGGTTCCTGAAGTCTTCACACAGTAAAGTTCTTAATTTTTTGCAAGTTTGCAAGAAATTTTTGGTATAATCCAAGGGGAAAAGACTTGTCCTGATATTAAGTCATCCTGAAATAATGTATCTGACCTGTACCAATGGGCATTGAAGTAGTTGTCTTAGACTATCACATTACTATACCTATGAGGCTCAGCTGAAGAACAATTTTATTTGTAAGAGAGCGATAAGTGGGAACAATCAGGCTGTCCCCATAGACATCACACTGTCAACAAATCCTGTAGGGAGCAGTTGGATTCATTGGTATTATTTTGCTGGATCTTGTCCCTTATAGGATTTAAATGGGCACTCCAGTGGAAAACAAATTGTTTTTTTTAGCCCCTTAAGGACCCAGCCAATTTTCACTGTAGGACCCGGCCATTTTTTGCACATCTGACCACTGTCACTTTAAACATTAATAACTCTGGGATGCTTTTACCTTTCATTCTGATTCAGAGATAGTTTTTTCGTGACATTTTCTACTTTATGGTAGTGGTAAAATTTTGTCGATACTTGCATAATTTCTTGGTGAAAAATTCCCAAATTTTATGAAAAAATTGAAAATGTAGCATTTTTTTTCTTTGAAGCTCTCTGCTTATAAGGAAAATGAATATTCCAAATAAATGATATATTGATTCACATACACAATATGTCTACTTTATGTTTCCATCATAAAGTTGACATGTTTTTACTTTTGGAAGACATCAGAGGGCTTCAAAGTATAGCAGCAATTTTCCAATTTTTCACAAAATTTTAAAAATCGAAAATTTTCAGGGACCAGTTCTGTTTTGAAGTGCATTTGAAGGGCCTTCATATTATAAATACCCCACAAATGACCCCCTTATAAAAACTGCACCCCTCAAAGTATTCAAAATGACATTCAAAAGGTTTGTTAACCCTTTTGGTGTTTCACAGGACTAGCAGCAAATTGAAGGAGAAAATTCAAAATCTTCATTTTTTACACTACCATGTTCTTGTAGACCCAGTTATTGAATTTTTACAAGGGGTAAAAGGAGATAAATCTTCCTAAAATGTGTAACCCAATTTCTCTTGATTAAGAAAATACCTCATATGTGTATGTCAAGTGTTCGGCGGGCGCAGTAGAAAGCTCAGAAAGGAAGGAGCGACAGTGGGATTTTGGAGAGTGAGTTTTTCTGAAATGGTTTTTGGGGGGCATGTCGCATTTAGGAAGCCCCTATGGTGCCAGAACAGCGGATGAAAACCCACATGGCATACTATTTTGGAAACTACATCCCTCAAGGCACGTAACAAGTGGTCGAGTGAGCCTTAACACCCCACAGGTGTTTGACGACTTTTCATTAAAGTTGGATGTGTAAATGATTTTTTTTCACTAAAATGCTAGTTTTCCCTTAAATTAAATTTTTTTTACAAGGGAGAATAGGACAAAATGCCCCCCAACATTTGTAACCCCATCTCTTTTGAGTATGGAAATACCCCATGTTAGGATGTAAAATGCTTTGCGGGCGAACTTCAATGCTCAGAAGAGAAGGAGTCACATTTGGCTTTTGAAAAGCAAATTTTGCTGAAATGGTTTTTGGGGGGCATGTCCCATTTAGGAAGCCACTATGGTGCCAGGACAGCAAAAAAAAAAAAACACATGGCATACTATTTTGGAAACTACACCCCTCAAGGCACGTAACAAGGGGTCCAGTGAGCCTTAACACCACAGGTGTTTGACGACTTTTTGTTAAAGTTGGATGTGTAAATGATTTAATTTATTTTTTCACTAAAATGCTAGTTTACCCTCAAATTTAAAATTTTTACAAGGGGTAATAGGACTAAATGCCCCCCAAAATTTGTAACCCCATCTCTTCTGAGAATGGAAATACCCCATGTGTGGACGCTAAGCGCTCTGCTGGCGCACTACAATGCTCAGAAGAGAAGGAGCGCCATTGAGCTTTTGGGAAAAAAATTTTGGGAATGGAAGTCAGGGGCCATGTGAGTTTATAAAGCCCCCCATGGTGCCAGAACAGTGGACACCCCCCCCCCCCACATGTGACCCTATTTTGGAAACTACACCCCTCACAGAATTTAATAAGGGGTGCAGTAAGTGTTTACACCCCACTGGCGTTTGACAGATCTTTGGAACAGTGGGCTGTGCAAATGAAAAATTACATGCTCACTGTACCCCTTATTACATTAGAAAACACAATGTGAATTCAGGTAGAAGACAGACATGGTCTCACATCTACAATCTTGCACAATGACCCAATTGCTTCTCAGCATAATTTCAAAAACTAACAGGTTGTTAGTATATACGTTTTGATCAAAAAGTACAAAGCCCACTCGCCACATCAAGGCCACCTATTTAGAGTGGGTCCCTAATGTCCCTAGCATAAAATGGCGTAGCACTGGGCGGCGACCACCACCGCCGCGACACCAGTGCCCACAGGGGGAACGACCCACTGGCAGAGCGGCCCCAATGCCACTCAAACCAGTTCATTGGTCGCACCTCCCCACAGACACGGCGCCATGGAACCAACAGATGCCGCACAGCACCACACCAGTATGAACAGGGTGCTACAGCTCACTTACCATGCTCTCCCAGTCAGACTGGGAGGTTGCTAGGAAAGAAATGGCCCATGTGTAGCTAACTACTACTTATATAGGGTAGGGCTGAGGGGGTGGGGAAGAGTGCAGACACATGTTAAAAAAAAAAAAAGAGGGGATAGAAAACGCAATGTGAATTCAGGTAGAAGACAGACATGGTCGCACATCTACAATCTTGCACAATGATCTAATTGCTTCTCAGCATAATTTCAAAAACTAACAGGTTGTTAGTATATACGTTTTGATCAAAAAGTACAAAGCCCACTCGCCACGTCAAGGCCACCTATTTAGAGTGGGTCCCTAACGTCTCTAGCATAAAATGGCGTAGCACTGGGCGGCGACCACCACCGCCGCGACACCAGTTCCCACAGGGTGAACGACCCACTGGAAGAGCGGCCCCAATGCCACTCAAACCAGTCCATGGGTCGCACCTCCCCACAGAGACGGTGCCACGGCAGCAACAGACGCCGCACAGCACCACACCAGTGTGAACAGGGTGCTACAGCTCACTTACCATGCTCTCCCAGTCAGACTGGGAGGCTGCTAGGAAAGAAATGGCCCATGTGTAGCTAACTACTACTTATATAGGGTAGGGCTGAGGGGGTGGGGAAGAGTGCAGACACATGTTCAAACAAAAAAAAACAAAAAAAAGAGGGGATAGAAAACACAATGTGAATTCCTGTAGAAGACAGACATGGTCGCACATCTACAATCTTGCACAATGATCTAATTGCTTCTCAGCATAATTTCTAAAACCAACAGGTTGTTAGTATATACGTTTTGATCGAAAAGTACAAAGCCCACTCGCCACATCAAGGCCACCTATTTAGAGTGGGTCCCTAACGTCCCTAGCATAAAATGGCGTAGCACTGGGCGGCGACCACCACCGCCGCGACACCAGTGCCCACAGGGGGAACGACCCACTGGCAGAGCGGCCCCAATGCCACTCAAACCAGTCCATGGGTCGCACCTCCCCACAGACACGGCGCCACGGCAGCAACAGACGCCGCACAGCACCATACCAGTGTGAACAGGGTGCTACAGCTCACTTACCATGCTCTCCTAGTCAGACTGGGAGGCTGCAAGGAAAGAAATGGCCCATATGTAGCTAACTACTACTTATATAGGGTAGGGCTGAGGGGGTGGGGAAGAGTGCAGACACATGTTCAAATAAAAAAAAAAAGAGGGGATAGAAAACACAATGTGAATTCAGGTAGAAGACAGACATGGTCGCACATCTACAATCTTGCACAATGATCTAATTGCTTCTCAGCAAAATATCAAAAACTAACAGGTTGTTAGTATATACATTTTGATCAAAAAGTACAAAGCCCACTCGCCACGTCAAGGCCACCTATTTAGATTTTGTTTGAACATGTGTCTGCACTCTTCCCCACCCCCTCAGCCCTACCCTATATAAGTAGTAGTTAGCTACACATGGGCCTTTTCTTTCCTAGCAGCCTCCCAGTCTGACTGGGAGAGCATGGTAAGTGAGCTGTAGCACCCTGTTCACACTGGTCTGTTGCTGCCGTGGCTCCGTGTCTGCGGGGAGGTGTGACCCATGGACTGGTTTGAGTGGCATTGGGGCCGCTCTGCCAGTGGGTCATTCCCCCTGTGGGCACTGGTGTCGCAGCGGTGGTGGTCGCCGCCCAGTGCTACACCATTTTATGCTAGGGACGTTAGGTGGCCTTGACGTGGCGAGTGGGCTTTGTACTTTTTGATCAAAAGGTATAAACTAACAACCTGTTAGTTTTTGAAATTATGCTGAGAAGAAATTAGATCATTGTGCAAGATTGTAGATGTGCGACCATGTCTGTCTTCTACCTGAATTCACATTATTTATATAATTACCTCACCATTGGATCTTAAACGTTACTACTCTATGGAGCGCCTGTTTTCCTTATAATCTAAATATGGCTAGGTATTTTTTCTGTGTGAGAACATACCCTAATAATGCCCACCTGATCTGATGCCATATGATTTTGACACTTTGAAATAGACCCTGTATAACTAGCCATATATATGCCATGGGTGCAGCTGATCCAACTTATTTCAACAGGATTCATTGACAATGTGATGTCTATTGGAGCAGTCTGAATGTTCCCAATTATTGCTCTCTTACAAATAAAATGATTCTTCAGACAACTGGACATAGTAATGTAATCCGATATCTATAGTTATTGGTACAGATCAGATATGTTATTCCAGGATCATTTACTATTTGGATAAGTCACTTCTACATCTTTCTTCAAACTAACTCAGGCTATGTTCCCTAACTACTCCTAACATCCCTTCCACCCTAAAAAAAAAAGTGGCAGAGCTTTAAAAAGCTGTGTATCATACCTTTATTTTTGCTCACATAGTGCAATCTCCCAGCAGGAGAAAATTGGCATTTTACAGCAGGAAAGACATCACTGAAGCCTGCTGGGGGACCACTAGCTTTAAGTCTGTGTTTCTTTCAGTGAGGCTCTTTGCAGGTGTCAATCAAGCTCAGTGCAGAGAAAAACTTCCTAAATTTTGGTCTCCTGGCATTACAAACAGGAGACCAAAATCTGAGATTTTGACCAGACGGAATGTGTTCTGGTCAAGAAGGGAGACTCCTGGTGGCCAGAAGTATACCGCAGAAAAACTAACATAAAACATTTAATTACATTTTTTAAGCCAATTTCAAAAGTTATTTATTTGGCATAAGGAATCAAATATAGTGTCCATTTAAACTGAGATTTGAATTGGATTTCACTGGACTAAAACAACAAATGGCGGAGGAGACTATTATTCAGTGTCTCTGACCCCTCTATAACCTCCCCACATAAAATAGGACTGTTCTCCTATATAGAAAGACACCTGACCTCCAGTCCTCAGTATTCACTCCTTACTTGTAGTGATACCATGAAGACCACAATGTTCTTCATACATAAAAACATACATAAACCTTCCATGTGTCTTCTTGCACTTTTCTCTCACCTGTTTTATCCTTGCTGTGTCCAGAGCCGCTAAGTCAGTTTTCCCTACATTACATTTGTTATGTATTCACCCTTATGATGTGCTCGGGGCCCCCTGCAGCCACTCACTGGTTTCATTGTTAGCCAGCATGAGACTGAGCCCGGTATTGGTCCACAGGTTGATCACCATTTCATCACTGCAGGGAAGTAAACAAAGGGAATGGCGCTGGATGAAACAAGGATAACACATACAGTCTTTTGCTATAACAAAATCAAGCTGTAGGAATAGGATGTTCTGCAGCAGACGGAGACAGTTCTAAAATTCCTTTTTAATAAGCAGTCTACTGTGCTTCAAATGAAGCTGAAAAGTCATTGTTTGCCCTCCTAAAAGTCATTAGTGGTCGTGCAGGTAAAATGTCCTTAAGATATGGTCACATCTCAAAAGACCCCAATGTTTTTTTAGGATGTTCCTAATTTTTGAGTGACCAGTCGAATAGGTGGTAATAAAATTACTGGTATATTTGTTCTTATCAGAAGTCTGGTTATCTTTCAGTTTCAGTTTGTTCCATTTTTTCCTTTTCGTCTTTTTGTTCTTTAGTTCTTCTTTGTTTTCTTCTTTGGGTTCTTTTTCTCCCATGTGTTCATTTTTTCTTTTTACCATTTTAGGTTCTGTTGGTGTGTTCTTGTCGGGCAAAGGTGCAGGGGTCGTGGAGGTGGAGATCCTCTACCGGCCTTGAAAAATCAAATATCCACCCTCTTAGAAGAGGGTTTGAAACAACAAGAATTTTTTATGGATATCAAATCCAAAACTGGCATTTTACTATCATTTACCAAAAATTCATAAAGACCAGACACATCCTCCTGGAAGACCCATTATATCCGGTATAAACAGTATAACCAGCAATATCTCACAGTATCTCGATCTAATATTCCAACCTTAAGTCCAAAAGTTACCAAGCTATCTTAAAAACTCGGACGAATTAATCACCACTTTGAAAGATGTCATGTGGGAGGAGGGCATGCTGCTAGTAACCATGGACATGTCAGCGTTGTACTCCAATATCAGACACGACCTGGGTCTAGCATGCACTGCTTTTTTTCTAGAAAATGATTCTGATATGCCACCAGAACAAACCTAATTTCTTTTGAAATGTTTAGAGATCATTCTAACGAACTATTTTTTTCAGGTATGATGGTGCGACCTTCCACCAAATGAAAGGAACAGCGTTGGGGACCAGAGTCGCCCCGCCATACGCTAACCTGTTCATGGGACAATTTGAGGATAAATTCCTCAGAAAGAATCCTTTGTTCCAAGAGCATACAGTCATATATAAAATGTATATTGATGACCTATTTTTGTTATGGAAAGGTTCCTCTGAAAAACTTGTGACACTAATTCATGAAATCAATAAAGATGACTGGGGCATTACCTTAACTCCGAATTTCTCAGATACCACCATTGAATTTTTAGACCTACAAATTTCACATGCTAGCAATAAAATCACTACATCCAACTTTTTCAAGTCAGTAGACTCGAACAGCTATGTACCATTTTTAAGCAGCCATTACAGCAAATGAAAACATAGCATCCCATATGGCCAGTTTCACCGCATTCGAAAAAACTGTACATACACCAAAACCTTTGTCACACAATCCAAAATTTAAGAAAAACGGTTTAAAGCAAAGGGTTACCCAAAATCTCTGGTAGAAAATGCATACCAAAAAACTTTACTACTTACCCAAGATGAATGCCTGGCCTTCACCTTCATGACCCCTGCACCTTTGCCTGACAAGAACACACCAACAGATCCTAAAATGGTAAAAAGAAAAAATTAACAGATGGGAGAAAAAGAACCGAAAGAAGAAAACAAAGAAGAACTAAAGAACAAAAAGACAAAAATGGAAAAATGGAACAAACTGAAACTGAAAGATAACCAGACTTCTGATAAGATGAAATATACCAGTAATTTTATTACCACCTATTCGACTGGTCACTCAAAAATTAGGAACATCCTAAAAAAACATTGGGGTCTTTTGAGATGTGACCCATATTTTAAGGACATTTTACCTGCACGACCACTAATGACTTTTAGGAGGGCCCCCTCTCTAAGGAATATGTTGGCTCCTAGCCGCCTAAAGAAACAAAATAAAAGCGACAAACACCATGGAAACCACACAGAAAAAAGGGGCATTCAGATGTAACAACAAAAGATGTCTGTGCTGTAAAACAATAACTGATCGCGATACCTCTTTCTCAAGTCACCATACAAAGGAAAAATGTAATATACAGTTTCATCTAACTTGTCAGTCCCAATTTGTGATCTACCTAATTAACTGTTGTTGCGGAATGCAATATGTTGGTCGCACATCACAAAAACTGCATCAAAGGACCAACCAACACAGATGCAACATCAAAAAAGGTTACATGAAACACAGCTTGTCGCAGCATATTACTCTGAAACATAAAGATGCTGAGAATCCTTTTTTGATTACACCAATTGACCATATTCCCAGCCATATCACCAATCGATCAGAAGCCCTAGCCAAAAGGGAAATGTTTTGGATGTACAGGTTGGAATCATTACAACCCCAGGGTTTGAATGAGTCAGTAGAACTAATACACTGAAGACAGGTTCTCCAACTGATTATAGCCACCCATAAAGGAGGGCAATAAATATGACTTTCATAAAGACTCCTTGCAGCACCAAGACACCACAGTATCTGAATACAAGTGGATCTACTCAGTATCACCATGGATACGGATACAGTTACAGAAAGTAGCCCGACAGTGGCTGGAATATATTGCCCCTTCTGTGGCACATTCATCCAATGACAAACTGCTGGCTGAGTAACTCGTTACTCATTCCAGGTAACAAATGAGAGGGGCATTCCATCTCCCACACCGCTCACCAGCACCCACTGCACACCTCCTATTGACCACTATATGCGACTACTAAATCTCTCCACTATAGTCTTGAAATCGCTCACTATTTGTGAACCATTTGAAAAATCCATCTAAATACAAAGATGTATTTATCTACCCAAAATATGCATTGAATTAAGTTGTTTTTACATTATATATATTTTTTATATTTTTCTTCATTTTTTGGTCTTACCTTGGACTTTCAATGAAGTGTAAAACCAATCTGAGTGTATGGCTCCCGCTGCACAGTTTGGGGCCTGCCCGGGGAGGAGTTGCAGTTGTGGCGAATCTCCCATCTCTTGCACGGCCGGCCGATGTCTGCTGCGCTTTTTCCATTTTTCCAGGAGCTTTACCACTCGACGATTGAACCTAGTCCCAGTTTGTGGTGTCTCAATATGTGAGCCACCTGAAACTCTCCCCTTTCTTTTGAGTCTTTGAGTTTACAACAAATAAGTGTTTCATTTCGTTTTTTAAGAAATTTAGGTATCTTTTCATTAATGTTCTGTTATATGTGAATAACGCAGTAGTACTGTATTTTGATGTTTTTTGGAATGTCTGTAACACGACCCATTGAAGCAATTTCGCTGGCTTTTTGTATATATAAGAAGGGAGCCTATCCCTGATCAGTATTGGATCTGACGAAGAGGGGGTTTCCGCCCCTCGAAACGCGTTATCCCTTGGAAATACCTGCACGAATAAATATCTCTTTGCTTCACAAGATACTCGACTGTGTGGATGAATATTCTACATTTCTACATTGAAAAGGAGCGCTTCTCAGCACCGCATTTTTTCAGATCATAGATCCCACCTTTCTTCCTCACTAACCAGACGTCGGGGACCAGCTCCCGAGACGACCAGGTGCCAGCAGCCCTTTCACTATTACGTGCTTCCCAGGGATCTGGGACCAAAGCCCACAACGGTGTTGTGTTTGGAACACAACACCCCCAGGTGAGCATACTAAAACCTGTTCACCTACATATATATTCCTAATATCACAGAATATGACAGTGCGCTTTTTCTTCTGTTTTCTTTTTCATATATCTGAGTCCTTACCTTATAGCAAAGAACTCTCTGAAAATCTGAAAAAAATATGTTGCTTTACATAAAGAGGGCCTAAGCTATAAGAAGATTGCTAAGACCCTGAAACTGAGCTTTAGCACAATGGCCAAGATCATATAGCAGTTTCACAGGACAGATTCCGCTTGCCATGCCATGCCAGGCCTTGCCATGGTCGAGTGAAGAGGTTGAGTGCACATGCTCAGTGTCATATCCAAAGGTTGTCTTTGGGAAATAGATGTATTAGAATGAAGGGTGTGGGGGAATTGCATCAAATTGTTCTCCATGGCTCCAGCATAAGGATTGTGGCTCCTGTTCACACACAAATACCCTGTTTCAATTTCTTCCCTATGTCTGTCCTATCTCTGTCTCTGATAAATGTAGAGAAAAAGGAACTTTCCACAGTGCTGGTCCTTTAATCATAGCATGAACTAGGACATCAGATGCTATTTCTGTAGATAAGTTTATTAGCACAAAACAACGTGTTTCCAGTCCGTAAAGTGAAGAGACAACTTAAATGTACTCAGTACATGTTAGCAAAGGTTATGTGCATTAGTGTATTCACAATGACAAGAGTAGCGTGTCTCAAAAGATAACACAATAAAACCATTCCTTAAAGTTAAAACAAAGTTTAGTATTGTATAACTCCTTAAGGACCAAGCCCATTTTCACCTTAAGAACCAGTCCAATTTTATTTTTGCATTTTCGTTTTTTCCTCCTCGCCTTCTAAAATCCATAACTCTTTTATATTTCCATCTACAGACTCATATAAGGGCTTGTTTTTTGCGTGACCAATTGAACTTTGTAATGAAACCTCTCATTTTACCATAAAATGTACGGCGAACCCCAAGAAATTTTTTTTTTAGGGAGGAAATTTAAATGAAAGCCACAATTTTGCACATTTTGGGGGGTTTTGTTTTCACACTGTACAATTTACGGTAAAATGACACGTGTTCTTTATTTTGTGGGTCAATACGATTAAAATGATACACATGGCTAGATAGTTTTATATTTTTGTACCGCTTAAAAAAAATCAAAAAAATCTCTTTTTTGTACAAAATCGGTAATCTAAAATTGCCCTATTTTGACCACCTTTAACTTTTTCATTTTTCCGTATATAGGGTGGTATGAGGGCAAATTTTTTGCGACATCATCTGTACTTTTCATAGATACCACATTTTCTTTTTTTTGCATTTTTTGGAATAAAATGTGACAAAAAAAGCATTTTTAAACTTTAAATTTTTTTTTACATTTACGCCATTCATCGTACGGAATCATTAACATTATATTTTGATAGTTCAAACATTTACGCATGCGGCGACACCAAACACGTTTATTTAAAAAAAATAAACGCTTTTTGGGGGTGAAATGGGAAAAACTGACAATTTCCATTTTTATTGGGGGAGGGGATTTTTCACTTTTTTTTAACTTTTTTTTAAATTTTTCAACTTTTTTTTACACTTTTTATGTCCCCATAGGGGACTATCTATAGCAATCATTTGATTGCTAATACTGTTCAGTGCTATGCGTAGGACATAGCACTGATCAGTATTATCGGCTATCTCATGCCCTCGTCTGCTCGATCTCAGACCAGAGCAGGAGATGCCGGGAGACAGACGGAGGCAGGTGAGGGGACCTCTGTCCACCATTACAGATGATCGGATCACCACGGCAGCGCTGTGGGCGATCAGATCATTTATTTTATCATGCTCATTGCCGCAGATGACGTGATCTGTACAGCATCTGAGGGGTTAATGGCGGACATCCGCGCGATCGCGGATGTCGGCCATTACCGGCGGGTCCCTGGCTGCTGATAGCAGCCGGAACCTGCCGTGTATGACGCGAGCACCGCTCTGATGCTCGCAGTCATACATAGGACGTAAATGTACGTCCTGGTGCGCGAAGTACCGCCAATCCAGGATGTGCATTTACGTCCGTGGTTGTTAAGGGGATAAACAAGACGTAAAAGTATCTGAGCACAAAATCAGCAGCATATATTAATTTTACACTGAACATAGGTTTTAAAAGTAGAGAGGAACTGTCAGTATGTAGCACAAGCAATTCTATAAATGATAGAGCTACGAGGAGGGATCAGCTTAGACATTTCAGAATGAATGCGCTATATCGCTGTTGCGAAGTAGTGTTGGGCGCAAATATTGCAAATATATTCACTATATATTCGAAATTACGAATATTCACTTTTTTGCATATATGTGCATATTCGCATATGCGTATATGTGATTATTCGCATATTCCTTCTTATCACTTGTGGGCCAACTAAAATGATGCAAATACACTTGTCACATGTTATCAACAACATCCCTAGCAACCAATAGTAAAGTTACCCACCCCCTCACTGTTTTCTTCCTTGAATACACGAATATTCACATATACGAATATCCGCATATGCGAATATAACGAATACGTGAAATTCGCGAATATAGGACGAATATTCGTCTATATATTCGTGAAATATCGCAAATTTGAATATGGGCAATGCCGCTCATCACTATTCCAGAGTTGAAAAGGGGCATGCCGGATACATAGTACCAGTTATGGTTTGTGGAGGAAGATACCATGTCGCTCTAATAGCGTTCGGGCTGGGGCTAGTCAGGCTACCGAAGGGAGACGGTTTTCAGTATTTTTAGAATGTGAGCACTATACCGCCATTGCAGAGTTGAAAAGGGGCAGGCCAGACACTGTTGCTATCAATAGAGGAACAAATAAGCAGTATACTATAAGCGCCAGATTAGAAGACAACAGGCTGGTTAATTGCTCCTAGCCACAATAACAAAGAAAGGAATAAAATAAATGAATACATTCCTCATAAAGCTGATATATTTCAGGGTGAGTATGATCAGAATAATTGCCAGATTAGTGCAATATGGTAAATTGTTTAGTTCGTATAAAGCTATTACTTAGGGACCATAAAAAACATAAATAATATCTTAAGACTCAATAAAAGGTATAAATATACATCTGCAATTATGTTGCACCTCAATTGTATAAACAATTAAAAGAGATAGATAAGGGGGGCGTGGTTTGCCATGCAGAGAGACTAGACGCAGGAAGCCTGAGCTCCGCACCTACGGCCCTAAACTTGGGGAAAAACTAACCACTAATGCGCTCCAGGAAGCAGGGAAGGAGCCGAAAGCCCAGGAGAACATCCCAGCCATCAGAGATACCGATCTCCAGCTTTTTTAGCCCGCTCCAAGACCTCTCAGAGCCGGAGGAGCCGATGACAGGCCATTCCAAGATGGCGCCGGAACCTCCAGCCAAGGGAGCCCCTGTCCTCTCCCCGCCACACACAAGGAGGAGCTCCGCAGCGGCCACCCAGCAGAAGAAACACCTGCCAGCCCTCCTGGACCTACCTACACGGGCTTCGGTGTCTGGAACGGCTACACACCGGAACGAATGACGAGCGGACACAGCTGGTCGGGGCCCGAGTGCCTCGGCGGGACCCCACGTGTCCGGACTCGCTGCGGCGACCACTGGCGCTCGGATGTGTGCGCCGAACTGTGTGGAGGATACAGCGCTGCGGCGGCCCCGGTTCTCCGTCCCGTCCTCTGTAGAGGGATGGATTGAGCTGGCAGACGGCCTGCAAGAAGATGGCTCTGTGGAGGTAGGTGAGCGGGGTGGCCAAGGACTTTCAAACACCGTAACTGCTGAGGCAACCCCACCCCGCACCCCTCCGGGCTCCGGAGCTGAGGCCCCTTCCCCCTCCAATAGTGTGCCCTCAATCTTCAGAAGCCCTGGCAGCTCTCCGGGCTCACCACCCTCTCCATCTGGAAGTGCTGCAGGGGGCCGCGATAATGAACGGGCTCCCACCCCACGACCTGCGGTCTCACCCTTAACTGAGGCCCCTGTCCTCCTGTTGGCTCTGGGATCATTGCCTGCGGATGGTCTCCCACTTGAGCCAGCTGCTGGGAGGCACACCTCGAGTTCTCTGGGGTCCACCTCACTACCCCTGGAAGTGGACTGTGTTCATCGATCTTGTGGGGACCCGCTGGCCTCTTCTCTCCCCCCTCCCGCTCAGGCTGTGGCGCTCCTCAAGGGTCACCCTAAACTCCAGGCCCTGCTGTCATTGCTGCCTACCAAATCGGATTTATCTGCCCTGTCTCTAGATTTAAAGCATGCCTGGAGACAGGACCTCCAGCCCGTTAAACATGATGTGTCAGACCTCCAGACCAGAGTATGCCCTGGAGAGTTTTCAAACTACGGTTATGGACTCTATCCGTGATATTCAGTCATCTGTTACCTTGCAGTCATCTATTACTCAGGCTATGGCGAACCACCTGGATGATGTGGAAAACAGGAGTCGCCGGAATAACATCCGCATTCGCGGTCTCCCAGAGGCCACCCGTGCGCAAGACTTGCTCCCCACAGTAACCAGAGTATTTAACATGCTGCTGGAGAGGCCAACGGAGACTCCTATTGAAATTGACCGTGTGCATCGTGCCTTGCGTGCTCCAAGCACAGACCCCGCCAGACCCCGGGACATTATTTGCAGGGTGCACCGCTACACTCTGAAGGAGCAAATCATGTTTAAGGTCCGTCAAAACGGAGCGGTGGACTTTGATGGCGCTACTTTACACCTTTACCCTGACCTGTCGCGGCGCACATTGCGCCAGAGGGCCCTGTTGAGACCCCTGCTCCAGATGTTGCAAGAACGGTCCATTCCTTACCGATGGGGCTTCCCCTTTGCCCTCCAGGTTTCTACTGGCAATACTGTGGCTTCCCTACGAGTACCGGAGGACTTGCCGCTCTTCCTCTCGACCTTGGCACTGCCCTCTATCTCCCCGCCGGAGTGGACTGAGTTCCTGACCAATCCCTGTGCTACTCCCGCTGTCGGGGGAGGTTTCCAGAGATCCACGGTTAGGCGCCCTAACCCTGGGTGGCCTCAACCTCAGCGTCAGCGACGACCGCGGAACCGCTCCAGGGATTCCCGTCCGGAACACTAAAGGGGTTCGGTGGCTGTGGCGGTGCTCCTGTTCACCCATTCCCCTGAGATGAGATCTTGGACTGTATAGATTTCTGCCTGTTAGCTTTCTCCTGGACCTCTGGTTTTGTGTTTTTTGTTCTTGGCTGGTCCCTGCCCTGGACTGCTGTTATTTTTGCTCAAATATCCCCTTCTCATCACTCAGCCTGGCTCCTCCGGGACTAGGCCTCCTTTGCCCACCATGGCCGTGGGCGGACGCTGATGTGCTGCTATATTGATAGTACCATACTTAACGTATATAGGTTCCTGCGTCCGATGTTGAATTCTGCATGATTGTTGGACCCCCACTTAGGTCCGGTGTGCTTTGAGTACACCATTTAGGCAGCGGTTAGAGGCTGCCGTTAGTTCTCCCGTGCAAGTTAGCTTGCTTTTTGATTTGCCTTTGTTACCGACCCTTCCTACCCTTCTCTCCCGACCTCCCTTCTGTGTCTTACCTGCCCTTCTTCCCTGTCTCTTTGTCCTCCCTCTTACGTTTTCTCTTTTGTCCCTACAGGTTCTGTGATTCTCCGGCTGCTCTTCTCCCCCCCCCTCTCCGGTCCGTCGGACCGCCGTATTGCACAATGGCTGAAGTAAAGGTTACAACGTTCAACGTCCAGGGATTCAATATCCCAGAAAAGATATCTCAGGTATTGTACCATCTACACAAACAGAGAGTTAAGATAGCCTGTCTACAGGAAACCCACTTTAGGGAGGGCCATATTCCAGAACACATGAGTCGATATTTCACCACCTGGTTTCATAGTCCAAATTCTGAAGCCCGCTCAAAGGGGGTCTCTATCGGCTTCCACAAAAGTTTGCCCTTCACAGTGCAGACGGTGAGGACTGATCCTGCGGCCCGATACCTTTTTGTTCGGGGCACGATTTTGGACCAGGTGGTGACTGTCGCCTCTATTTACGCCCCCAATAGCGATCAGGTCCCCTATTTACTGGCGACACTCGAATCCTTATCTGACTTTTCTCAGGGTATGCTCATGTTAGGAGGCGACTTTAACCTCCCTCTCCAACCCCTGTTGGACGTGTCCACATAGCACTCCTCGGTTTCATACCGACAGCTTAGCCGCCTACGGCAGCTCTTGCACTCGCTCCAGTTATGTGACGTGTGGCGCCTACAACATCCGGAGGACAGGGACTACACTCACTATTCCAACCCACATAGGAGATATAGTAGGATTGACTACATTTTCTTACAACACCACTTCCTGACCCGACTCTCCTCCTCTCAAATTGGCCACCTTTTCCTCTCGGACCACGCACCCGTCTATTGTACTATACATGTCCCCTCAATTAGCGTTCCACAGTTCTCGTGGCGTCTCAACGAGTCGCTCCTCCAGGATTCACTATGCTTATCTGATTTGAGATCGGTGATTACAACTTTCCTCGCCACACACGCACTAGACGAGACCCCACTCCCGATACAGTGGGAAACCCTCAAATGCGTACTGAGGGGCACCTGATTAGTCACGGCTCCCGCCTGAAGAGGGCTAAAACGGCTAAGTTGCATTCTTTGTTCTCGCAGTTGGCGGTACTAGAAGCGCAACACAAACGCACCTTGTAGGAGGCGACATTACGCGACCTCCTCAAGCTGCGACATGACATCAGTGAGATCCTCAATTCCTCCTATAAACAATATCACCAACACTGTTCTAGGGCGTTTTACGAATGGGGTAATAAGGCCTGGGAGGTTACTGGCCAGGGCTCTCAGAGACAAAAGGGCTTCGTTATATGTCCCCTCAATCAACAGCCCGCAGGGAGGGAAGTCCTTCCTCACTGAGGACATTCTTGAAGCGTTTCGGGCTTACTACACGGATCTCTATAATCTCCCTCCGCCGGGGCGCGTACCCTTACCCCAGACCCCTCACACCGCTCTCTCAGACTACATTCATCACACAGCATTACCTAGGCTTATGCCCGAGGACACTGAGGCTCTGGAGGCGCCCTTTTCGGAGGAAGAGATAGCGGCCGCTATTTCTAACTTACCGTCGGGTAAAAGTCCGGGCCCAGATGGCTATACGGCCCGGTTCTATAAACTGCTCAGGACTGAGCTTACTCCCATCCTGACTAAAACCTTCAATGCTATTGACTCTACTACCCACTTTCCAACACAGTCGCTAAGTGCCCACATAACGGTCATTCTCAAGGAAGGTAGGGACCCAAATCAATGTGCCAGCTATCGCCCCATCTCGCTCCTTAACACAGACACGAAACTGTTCGCCAAATTGTTGGTGAATCGCTTGGCGGCGGTCCTTGGACCCCTGATCAACCCTGATCAAACTGGTTTCATGCGCACTAGAGAGGCTCGTGATAACACTATACGGGCCTTCTCGCTGGTGCACAGTGCTTCCAAACACAAGCGTCCGCTCATGTTATTATCCCTTGATGCTGAGAAGGCATTCGATCGGGTGGATTGGGGGTTCATGGAGGCTTCGCTAATGCAAGTGGGGCTAAGCCCCCACATGATGGGCCAAGTCATGGCCCTTTATACCGACCCCCTGGCCAGAGTTCGTGTAAATGGCTCACTGTCCGCACCTGTTAGGATACGAAATGGAACGCGCCAGGGATGCCCGCTCTCCCCCCTTCTCTACACTGTCTGTATGGAACACACTGTCTGTATGGAATGCGCTCCGTGCGAACCCGGACATTGAGGGTTTTGCCAGTGGGGGGGCATGCATCTCTGCTCGGCGTTCGCCGACGACCTCCTCCTCTATGTCTCCTTCCCTCATACTTCCCTCCCCGCAATTCAGACAGAGCTCCGCTACTATTCATTCTTCAGCAATCACAAAGTCAACATGTCCAAGAGTGTAGCCCTAAACGTTTCTCTGCCCTTGTCCGATGTGCGACGTCTACAAAAAGTTCATCCCTTTCAGTGGGCTGTGGGTTCCATAAAATACCTTGGAGTCCAGGTTCCGGCTGATCCAGTTGCTAGTTTTCGGCTCAATTTTGCCCCGACCCTACAAATCCTCTTGCGGGACCTGGAGAGATGGTCTAGGGGAACGTTCTCGTGGTTAGGCAGGGTTAATGTACTTAAAATGAACTTCCTGCCCCGGTTGCTGTACCTTTTCCAGGCGGTCCCTGTCGCCATTCCCCGTCCCTTCTTCCTATCCCTAGACAGAGCGATCAGGAAATTCATTTGGATGGGGCGCCCGTCGAGGATCTCCAAGACGGTCCTCACCAGGAGGAAACGCTCCGGGGGCTTGGCGGTCCCGGACTGCCGAGCTTACTATCTAGCGGCCACTCTGACACGGTTGTTGGATTTCTTCCACGGGCGCACTTCCAAACGTTGGGTGGCAGTTGAGTTGGGGGACTCCCCGTTTGAGGTCACGTCTCTTCCTTGGTTGTCTTCTTCGTCCCATCTGGACAAACACACGACCGGACTGCCGTGGGTGGTGGGTGAACTCTTGACGACTCTCTGTAGATACCTATGTAGCTCCAAGACGCTCTCCCAGGATGGGCCACTGACACCACTGACCTACAACCCCTTATTCCCACCGGGCTTGTGTGGCCCCCCCTTTCTGGGTGTTACGGATCCCCCCACTCTCCCTATCAGGAACTTCCTACATGGCACGATAGTTAGGTCATATGAGGATCTGGTGCCGGGCCCCCTCCGCACGCCTACTAGGTACATGCAGTACTTACAGCTCCGACATTTTGTTGACACCACAGGCCGCTCCCTGCAATTGCTCCGACCTCTTTTGCCTTTTGAAGAGCTGTGTGTCTCCGCCTCTCGGCCTTCGGGGGGCGGTCTCCCAAATTTATGCTATTCTACTGGATGAGGCTGCTCAGACTCCCTTGCCGTTCGTGGGGGCGTGGGAGGCGGAGCTGCGCACAACAATTGCTCCGTCTGACTGGGCAGCGGCCTTTGCCTTGTGCCACGGTGTCTCGGTCTCTTGTAGGTCGCAGGAGACCAATTATAAAATTTTGTCTCGTTGGTACCGGGTCCCCTCGGTGCTACACAAAATGTATCCCTCAGTTCCAGACCAGTGCTGGCGGTGCGGAGGATCCCGTGGCACCATGTCCCATATATGGTGGGAATGTCCCTCTCTGGCCCCCTATTGGGTAGAGGTTATTTCGCGTATTGCACACATTACGGGTTATACCTTCCCCAATGATGCTAAGACGCTGTTGCTGTCTATTCAACCGGCGTCTCGTAAGACGCCAGCGAAGACCCTGGCTAACTTCCTCCTTATGGCAGCTAGGGCGGTCATCCCCAGGAAATGGAAATCTGTTTCACCCCCGACAATCTCTGAGTGGTACAAGGAGATTCTCTTTGTCTGCCGTATGGAGGAACTGATGGCAGACTCCTACAATAGGCAGGGCAGATTTATTTCAGTGTGGCAACCCTGGCTGTCCTTTGTTGAATCTCCCCTGTTTAGAGAGCCTTAGTCTCCCGCTAAACCACCCCCCCCCCCTTCACATTGGTCACCCCACCTCTTCACGAGTCAGTTTTCTCCCGACCCACTAGCTTAGTATGAGAGTTGTGTGTCCGGCTGGCGGTTGGACCGGAGCGGAGGGGCGATGGCTGCTGGAGAGGAGGTATGTACTGGATTGCAGAGCCTGTCTTTCCCTCTCTCTTTCCCTACCCATGTGCTCCTACCTTTCCCCTTTCCCTCCATTTGTGATTCAGATTCTTTCTCTCCTTTACCTGGTATGTCGGCTAGTTCCCTTTCTTCTCTTTCCCGTGACTCCCTTGCCCTTCCCTCCCCCCTACGCTCCCTCCCCCCCCCTACTCCCACCCCCCTCTCCCTAGTGTCTTGTTCCATATTTGAGAGTGTCTTCGACACTCCTTTTTGAAGTTCCGTTTACTCATATAGTGTAGTGATGCTATTGGCATGGTGATTGATAAGCTGTACCGTTGTTATATGTGCATGGCGCTACTGCATTATGTCGGATCTTTATTTTGTTGTACACTTACTTTCCCTTCTGTCAATAAAGCTCATTTGAATAAAAAAAAAAAAAAGAGATAGATAAGAATAGTAATAATCAGTTATGATGCCTAAAATATAAAGAACATTATTAATAATCTGTGGTAATGTTACCTATTGATAAATTTAACATTTACGTTGTATGCAAAAATGAGGCATGTAGAATATTTTATGTAACATGGAATATGATTCTGAAATTATTCTGTAATTTAACCCCTTAAGGACTCATGACGTACTGGAACGTCATGAGTCCGCTCCCGATCTATAACGCGGGGCCACGGCATAGCGGGTCGGGCTTGGCCTCTAGCAACGGCTAATAGCGCGCGGCATTGATGGCGCTGCTGCACGCTATTATCCCTTTGGACGCGGTGTTCAAAGTTGAACGCTGTGTCTAAAGTGAAAGTGAAAGTATGCCGGTTAGCTCAGGGAGCTGTTAGGGATAGCCACGGTGAAATCGCGGCATCCCGAACAGCTTACAGGACCTGCCTCCTCACTGTCCGATCGCCGAATGACTGCTCAGTGCCTGAGATCCAGGCATGAGCAGTCAAGCGGCAGAATCATCGATCACTGGTTTCCTATGAGAAACCAGTGATCAATGTAAAAGATCAGTGTGTGCAGTGTTATAGGTCCCTATGGGAGCTATAACACTGCAAAAAAAAAGTGAAAAAATAAAGTGAATAAAGGTCATTTAACCCCTTCCCTATTAAAAGTTTGAATCACCCCCCTTTTCCCATTAAAAAAAAATTGTGTAAATAAAAATAAACATATGTGGTATCACCGGAAATGTCCGAATTATAAAAATATATTGTTAATTAAACCGCACGCAAAAAAAATCCAAAGTCCAAAATAGTGAATTTTTGGTCATGATCAATAAGTCCTATCAATGCAAAAATTGTACCGCTAAAACCCTTAGAAAAAATGAGCCCTCATACCACCCCATACGCTGAAAAATAAAAAAGTTATAGGGATCAGAAGAGGACAATTTTAAAAGTATAAATTTTCCTGCATGTAGTTATGATTTTTTCCAGAAGTACGACAATATCAAACCTATATAAGTAGGGTATCATTTTAATCGTATGGACCTACAGAATAAAGATAAGGTGTCATTTTTACCGAAAAATGTACTGTGTAGAAACGGAAGCCCCCAAATTTTCAAAATGGCGTTTTTTTTTTTTTTCAATTTTGTCTCACAATGTTTTTTTTTTTTTTGTTTCGCCATAGATTTTTGGGTAAAATGACTGATGTCATTACAAAGTAGAATTGGTGGCGCAAAAAATAAGCCAGCATATGGATTTTTAGGTGCAAAATTGAAAGAGTTATGATTTTTTAAAGGTAAGGAGGAAAAAATGAAAATGCAAAAACGCGGAGTCCTTAAGGGGTTAAAGGCACAGCCAATCTATTTCAGAGCTAGTGGACCACTTATGCAAACATATATATATATATATATATATATATATATATACATATATGTTGTTGAAGTTCCAGTGTTTTCCCTATAATACCTTCTACTCTTTTATAATCTTCATTAAAGGGCAAGATTAGACGTGTGTTATCATTGTTTTGTTTTTTCATGAAAACTGTGCTTGGAGAAAAAAAGGTAGATCTTTCTAATTGAGCTATTTTTGTTTTTGATTGTTGAAATAAATTTTGGGGTTACCCTTTTTCTTTTTGTAAGGGTGTATGCTTCTATTTCATATTGTGTTGGTGACATACAGTTTCCCTTTAGTCTCCTGTATTGCCCTGATGGAATATTGAGAAGCCATCTCTGAAGATGACAGCTGGAAAAAAGGATTAAACTGTTTTTGGCTGTGGGCTTGTGGTAGGTGCAACTTTCGAGTTTGCCTGATGTGCTAGGGATTTTCAGATTAAAAAATTATATGGATGAATAATCAACAGATCCTATGAATTTTAAATTCCAACTATTCTGGTTTAAACTTTGTATGAAGGTTTGAAGTTCCCTAAATCAACGGTTGCCAGAAAGTTAAACAGATTTGTAAATTATGACAAAACGAATTATTGAATTGGCAAGCGCTGTATCAGACACATATCTATTAAGGCTAGGTGGTGGGGACTAACCTGATGCTGCTGTAGGAGGAGGGAAGGATCCTGATGGTATGGAAAAGACTGTAGATGGTGTGAGGAAGTGCTCACCTGGTGACCGAAAAAATGGGAATGCAATGACTGGATTAATTAAAGATATGCATATTAATTTGAATTAACTCTATCTGTAAAACATAGTCTACCTTTAAATGATCGGTCGCGCTGGTGCGAGCGATGGTGGTTTGAATGGCTGATGTGGTAAGTTAAAGGAGTGATATTCCTACGAATTAAACAATCTGGTTATGGTAAAAAGAATGATGGATACTTTCAGCAGAGTCGTTCTTATTAATACCTGTTCATGAGCTGTATTACTGATTCTGTATGGGTATTGTAGAGGAAGATGCTTGATGCTGTGGGCTCTCCCTGAGGGTACTGGTAAAGCTCCCGCAGGTACCTGTTGCGCGGTCAGCACTGTTGCGGGCCCTCAATGAAGGTATTCCTGGATTAATAAACAAGTGTAGAGTTGGAGTTCAGTCCGGGAAATCGTTGATTGTAATCCGGTTAGTTCAAGAGAGCGTTTGGCGGCAGTGGGAGTGCACCCCGGCCGGTGGCGTCTCAACCTACCTGCACGCTCGCTACTAGGTGAATCAGGTGGAGGTGATTTGGATCTGAGTGACGTCACTACAGTATCCTCTATGGTCCACAAACAGATAGGTTTGTGGACCATAGAGGATATCGTAGTGACGTCACTCAGATCCAAATCACCTCCACCTGATTCACCTAGTAGCGAGCGTGCAGGTAGGTTGAGACGCCACCGGCCGGGGCGCACTCCCACTGCCGCCAAACGCTCTCTTGAACTAACCGGATTACAATCAACGATTTCCCGGACTGAACTCCAACTCTACACTTGTTTATTGAGACGCCACCGGCCGGGGCGCACTCCCACTGCCGCCAAACGCTCTCTTGAACTAACCGGATTACAATCAACGATTTCCCGGACTGAACTCCAACTCTACACTTGTTCATTAATCCAGGAATACCTTCATTGAGGGCCCGCAACAGTGCTGACCGCGCAACAGGTACCCGCGGGAGCTTTACCAGTACCCTCAGGGAGAGCCCACAGCATCAAGCATCTTCCTCTACAATACCCATACAGAATCAGTAATACAGCTCATGAACAGGTATTAATAAGAACGACTCTGCTGAAAGTATCCATCATTCTTTTTACCATAACCAGATTGTTTAATTTGTAGGAATATCACTCCTTTAACTTACCACATCAGCCATTCAAACCACCATCGCTCGCACCAGCGCGACCGATCATTTAAAGGTAGACTATGTTTTACAGATAGAGTTAATTCAAATTAATATGCATATCTTTAATTAATCCAGTCATTGCATTCCCATTTTTTCGGTCACCAGGTGAGCACTTCCTCACACCATCTACAGTCTTTTCCATACCATCAGGATCCTTCCCTCCTCCTACAGCAGCATCAGGTTAGTCCCCACCACCTAGCCTTAATAGATATGTGTCTGATACAGCGCTTGCCAATTCAATAATTCGTTTTGTCATATCCATTATATATCGGTGTGCATTATCAGGAGAGCACATCTATTGGCTAAGCAGCAGTCCAGCCACTGATCACATCCAAATCCATTCAGCGCTAGTGAATTTTTCTAATCAGATTTGTAAATTAAATCGAAAAAAAAATTGGGGTATGTGCAGCTCACAATATAAATTAATCGAGGCTAAATGGAAAGTATTTACACCAAAAAAATACTAGTACAAAATAATATATAAGGAAAAAAAGGGGGGGTACCAAATGCCTCTAGACTAATACCATAAAATGGTACATGATGATGGAATTACAGAAAAAATAAATAAATCGGACTGTGCTTCACTTTAAATGATGTACAAATTTAATATAAAAAATATTACAAATAAGACATAAAATAAATAATGCAAATCTAATACATAAATGCCTCCTACCACAGGGCCCTTGTGGGGAGGTATGATATTTGAATACAAAGCATATATTAAAAATTTTAAAATATAGCATGTGAATTACGTTCTACCGCTATCCCAATATATTGCAAACCGACATAGTGTACTTTTGTGCGGTACACTCCGTTCTCATGTGATTTAGAACAGTTCACAAAGTGATATAGTTACCAACTCCTAAGGGTAGTTTTGGCTGGACGTCCGAGAGATGGATATGTGAGGACGTCCGTATGCGCACGCTAGCGCTGGACACAGCCCTCACATATCCATCTCTCGGACGTCCAGCCAAAACTACCCTTAGGAGTTGGTAACTATATCACTTTGTGAACTGTTCTAAATCACATGAGAACGGAGTGTACCGCACAAAAGTACACTATGTCGGTTTGCAATATATTGGGATAGCGGTAGAACGTAATTCACATGCTATATTTTAAAATTTTTAATATATGCTTTGTATTCAAATATCATACCTCCCCACAAGGGCCCTGTGGTAGGAGGCATTTATGTATTAGATTTGCATTATTTATTTTATGTCTTATTTGTAATATTTTTTATATTAAATTTGTACATCATTTAAAGTGAATCACAGTCCAATTTATTTATTTTTTCTGTAATTCCATCATCATGTACCATTTTATGGTATTAGTCTAGAGGCATTTGGTACCCCCCCTTTTTTTCCTTATATATTAGATTTGTAAATTACTTCTATTAAAAAATCCTAATCCTTCCAGTACTTATTAGCTGCTGAATACTAAAGAGGAAATGATTTTCTTTTTGGAATACAGAGCTCTCTACTGACATTAAGAGCACAGAGCTCTCTGCTGACATCTCTGTCCATTTTAAGAACTGCCAGAGTATGAGAGAATCCCCATAGCAAACATATGCTGCTCTGGACAGTTCCTAAAACGGACAGAGATGTCAGCAGAGAGCACTGTGCTTGTGATGTCAGCAGGGAGCACTGTGTTCCAAAAAGAAAATAATTTCCTCTGTAGTATTCAGCAGCTAATAAGTACTGAAAGGATTACGATTTTTTAATAGAAGTGATTTAAAAATCTGTTTAACTTTCTGGCACCAAGTGATTTAAAAAAAAAGTATCTGAATTTGCATTGTTTTTTCATTTTCTCATTTTCTATTTTATTTCTTTCATATCGTTTTTTCATATTATTAAATCATTACAATAAATAAATGGTAACCAGCAGACATACATTGTACTAATGTAAGTTTATATTAGATTTTAATATTATATACATTTTAACTTTGAAATTTCAATCCCTGGATCCATGCCAGAGATTATTAAACTTGGGAAAGACCCAGACCGGGTTTTTGGAAGAATCCCTCCAATTGACAATTAACAGGGAAGACTATAAATAGCTAGACATCCCAATGTGCAGGTCATACTACAATATAGCTAATAAAGAAGGGAACTCCCCCCGAAACATGTTTAGCTTGGTACTTTATACATGTACCCCAATTTACACATAAAATTAAAAACAAAGGGTGACAGAAATAAGAGGAGAATGATCACTACTAGGATATGCTGTCCTGATGTATTTTATTAGAGCCCTGCTGGTGCTTGTGACCCCTCTAATGGAGCAGCTTATCTTTTTTTACACTTTACAATTTATCCTCCTTCACAAACAAGCTGAATAAAATAAAGTTTTTTGTTTTTTTAAATAATCACATACAAGAATACATTTCTGTACAACAGTGTACATAGACATGAACAGAATAAAAAACACAAAAGCAATTACATTCCAGATCCCTCTACTCCAATATTGCTTATAATTGATGGTACATTCATGCCTGATCCGTCATTAACAATATTAATTGGGGTGTTCATGCCAGATCCTTCTACTCCGGCATTACCAATATTTACTGAAGTGTTCATGTCTGATCTTTCTACTCCATCACTACCAATATTTATTGGAGTGTTCATGCCCGAGCCTTCTACTTCAACATGACCAATATTTATTGGAGTATTCTTGCCCGATCCTTCTACTTCATCATTATTGGAGTGTTCATGCCCGATCCTTCTACTTCATCATTATTGGAGTGTTCATGCCGATCCTTCTACTTCATCATTATTGGAGTGTTCATGCCGATCCTTCTACTTCATCATTATTGGAGTGTTCATGCCCGATCCTTCTACTTCATCATTATTGGAGTGTTCATGCCCGATCCTTCTACTTCATTATTATTGGAGTGTTCATGCCCGATCCTTCTACTTCCTCATTATTGGGGTATTCATGCTGATCCATCTACTCCATTATTATCAATATTTACTGGGGTGTCTATTTCGGATGTCAGTACATTTTCTTGGCCAATGCGGTGCCCGAAGAGGTCTACAATAAATATATCATATTATTAGACTTGTCACATTAATTTCTTAAACTTATCTATCTCAAGAAAGCAATGACTTATAATTTGCAGTACAATAGACTAATTATTAATGTCAGTATTATTGATTTATGGTCTATGGTGGGACCTACCAAATAATGTCAATATTATCTGATTGATCCCACATCAGTCTGATTGATCACATATGATGGTGACCCATGTGTGGGCCTCCTTAATTTTGTGGGAGGAAATTATGCTCAGTGAGACCACTATTCATATGTAAAAAATTATCCCTGTGGGCAATTCCCTGAATATAGGATTAGTTCCCCCCACAGGATGACCCCCATACGAATGTTGGGTCTATCCCGCTATGGCGGGCGGTCATTAAGTCATTGTTACATCATGACCTACAGTCACCAGTAATTTAATATATGTTATGTTATGAACTGCTAAAATCTCTATAATGCAATTCACATCTCTGGGCTTGACTATTTACACAGAATATTTAACAGCTCATTGATTTACGCTATGGCAGTATGTTTTGCAATATCATGAAATAACACACAGGTATTAATAACTATGCAGATTTATTTGTTATGATTTATAAACAAAATTAGTATATAAAGACAAATATCATACATATACGTATCAATTAATATGAACACACATAGGACATTATTGAAGCGTTATTTAATATTTAAGTGCAATGACTAGATATATGAAGCATGTAAAATAAAAAAAGTATAGAACATATATAGAAGCACGCTAAGCTTATGCAGATAATAGTTATATAGAGGCTACAGAATTACAATAGCTAGAAGTAACTGTGTTGTACACACATCAGTCACCACATGGTCAGCAAATCAAATCTATGGCATCACCCCCCGAGAGAATATCATACCAAGATGAATACAGAACAGGCATCCTCCCTACTCTTTAGATATAGGAAATGCAAGAGACACAATTGTTAAAACTATTGGGGATATAAGTGACACAAACGTTAACACGAGCCCATCTGCCTAACCACACACAACTGGAACAAGTTAGATACAGTAAACTCCATCCAAAGCAAAGACACAGCAAACTGCAGCGGCATATGGGTGAATAAATTGGCTAGAAGTTTATTTGCACTAACGAGTACATGTGACGTTTCAGCCAAATGGCCTTTCTCAAGCATGGTTGATGCATGAGAAAGGCCATTTGGCCGAAACGTTGCATGTACTTGTTTTGTGCAAATAAACTTCTAGCCACTTTATTCACCAGCATGCCGCTGCAGTTTGCTGTGTCTTCACTTTGGATGGGGTATATAAAAAAAAAAAAAATATATATATATATATATATATATATATATATATATATATATATATATGTGTGTGGTGTGTGTGTGTAGAACGGTACAAAATTTGACAGGAGCTCCTATAAGGATCTCCATGGATATATTTTTATTTATGACAAGTAAGGTAGCGAAGGATCGGCAACTATGCTAAATGTGCACTAATGTTAATGCATTGATAAGCATAAGCCATGCCCCATTTCTCTGCAGAAGAAAGTTGGATGATTGCTATATACTAAAACCTCACTCACCTGGAGATTTAATAGATCTATTCGCTATCTCAATTGTCACAATGACATCCATGTCATACCTCGGATTCTTACCATCTAAGAAATTCACTTATTGTTACCAGTTGCATGTAACAAAGTAAACAGGAAAAAGAGAACAAGAAAAAGAGGGTTATGAACAAGCGCTACTGTTAACAGTAGCGCTCGTTCATAACCCCCTTTTTCTTGTTATCTTTTTCCTGTTTCCATTTTTCCATTGTTTCCGTACCCTTTGCGGATACGGATAGGGGTTTCTAGCTTCACAACTGCCCCGACCGCCTTCCACTCCACCCACTTCCCAGGTGAGATGCTGTTGCTGCTGATTACCCCAGCAGGATATCACATTATTTTGAGTGCAGTGTTTTTTTTTGCCATCCAACCATTTCCCCACTTCTTTGTCACATGTAACAAAGTAGCTATTGTATATAGAAACCAAGAAAAGAGGAAAAGACATAACATGTAACTATAATGTTACCGGGTACCTATCTATGACACATAGCAGCATCTGGGACGGTTTCTCAGTGCCCTCATCTTAGCATGCGCCCCCCCCCTTGGAGCAGGAAGAGATGTCTTACCACCCCATGGTGTCCTCTGTTCCCATCAACCACCTTACTGCCTGTCCCCAAGTGCTTTTATGATCTCTTGCTTTCAATCAAGTAGACCCCGTGGTATGGACTTCTTAACCAATGGGAATAAATGGTTTCCCCAGGACAGAGGGAGCCCCCTGACAGCACTGTGCAATTCCCCTTGCAGATGGCGCTATGCAGTACCCATCTACAGGAAAATTACCAGTGACTACATGACCACACAGATATAATGAGACATGTGACTTCTACCAGTATATCAGCAACAGTCATATATTTTGGCTTTGTTAGAAGATAGCAGCCACCTAGTCTCATTTACCGTGAGATTTGGCTGTAACCTTTAGATTGTTTTGGAACTTTCTCATTATTGGCCTTTTGTTATTGTAGAATTGGTAACATGCTAGAATTGGCATCAGCATATTTCAACTAACTCCATTTAATGTATTTTAAAGCTGATTTTTGAATGAAGCAGTTTACACTTTATAGCTTCATGGCTTGTCGGAGACAAAATGGCATCTCACATGTTGGACTTAGTCCAATATGTCTGACATTAAAAAGGAATTTTATAACCTGCTCCACCTACTGCAGAACATCCTATTTGAATATCTTGATTTTATCATAAAATAACATAAGACCCTAAACTAATTTGTTATCTTTGTTCAATCCACTGTACTCTCCTTTGTTAACTTCCTTGCAATAATAAAAAGTAAAAACATGCCAACTACCACTGAAGCCAATGACTGACTGTAGGGGGCCCCAGGCAATCGTCAGGGTAGTACTCAATGCAAATCATACAGGGAAGTATAAAAAGCAGCAGGGAAGTGGATGCTCTGTACATAGCAAGAATAAAAGAGGTGAGTATAGCAACTTGTGGAATCTGATTCTTCTGTACATAAGGTGGTAGAAGATACATTGAAGGCTAAAGTAATTATATGGGAAAGCTATATAAAAACTGTACAATTGTATAATAGTAGAAAACTTACATCTACATTTACTCCATGGCATACATATGATGGGTGGATCTATATGAAGTCTCAGCTGGTCAATTGGAATTCCTGATGCAAATGACCTTGAAAATTCCATCGCAGGATAAAAATAATGATGTTAGTTTAACATTAATTTATCTCCAATGTAAATAATACAGTGATAGTTCATTTACTCTGTAACATGCACAGTAGATACACATGTTTAATTTTGAGCAATGGCACAGGGCACAAGACCAGGACCCCCAATCCTCTAAATGAAGGGGCACTCTGTGACTGTGTAACGAATAAAGAGGACACAGCACCTCTAAAGCTGCTGATTACCAGGGGTCAAGACTATGTTTACTTAGTAACAGTTTTAGAGTTCTATTCAATGTGTCTTATATAAAGAAGTTACTTATAGAATACATATGAACAATAGTGTTGAGCGGCATAGGCCATATTCGAATTCGCGAATATTCGCGAATATATGGACGAATATTCGTCATATATTCGCGAATATTCGCATATTCGAAAAATTCTCATTTTATTTTCGCACATGCGCATATTTATATATGCGAAAATTAGCACATACAAAATTAACATAGGCGGAAATTCGCATATGCGAAAATTAGCATATGCAAGTTTTCTTATATGCGAAAATTCGCACGCCAGTCTCACACAGTAGTATTAGAGCCTTCTTTACACCACACAAGCTGGAAGCAGAGAGGGGTGATCACTGTGATGTGTACTGTGAAAAAAAAATAAAAAAAATAAAAATAAAAAAACAAATATTCGTAATTACGAATATATAGTGCTATATTCGCGAATATTCGCGAATTCGCGAATAGGCGATATTCGCGAATAAAATTCGCATTGCGAATATTCACGAGCAACACTAATGAACAACATAACAAGAACTGTGACTAACATATAGACAATGGATAACTGCCACTAAGTTTAAGTTTATAAAGAATTTGTAACATATAAATTACTTGTAGCTTTTTAGGAACATTTTTACCCAATGCATTTGTCTCTTCCTCTGGGGATTTCACTGAAGGATATAAAAATAATGTTAATAACACAATGATAGTTCAATTACTCTGTAGCATGTACAGTAGACACATGTTTTGATTATTTATGTATTTTTTCTAATATTTTATTACATCTTTAATAGATACGTATGTTTATTATTAGACACTGACAAGGGGCCAAAGAGCAGGACCCCCAATCATTTAAATGAAGGGGCGCTCTGTGATTGTGTATCCAATAAGGAGGACATGGCACCTTCAATGCTGTGGATCACCAGGGGTCAATACTATATTTCCTTAGTAAGAGTTTTAAAGTTCTATGCAATGTTTCTTATACTGTATATAGAAGTTATACTTATAGATTATACAGGGTGGGCCATTTATATGGATACAACTTAATAAAATGGGAATGGTTGGTGATATTAACTTCCTGTTTGTGGCACATTAGTATATGTGAAGGGGGAAACTTTTCAAGATGGGTGGTGACCATGGCGGCCATTTTGAATCCAACTTTTGTTTTTTCAATAGGAAGAGGGTCATGTGACACATCAAACTTATTGGGAATTTCACAAGAAAAACACTGATGTGCTTGATTTTAACGTAACTTTTTTCTTTCATGAGTTATTTACAAGTTTCTGACCACTTATAAAATGTGTTCAATGTGCTGCCCATTGTGTTGGATTGTCCTTAGTATTCACTCCTTACTTGTAGTGACACCATGAAGACCACCATGTTCTTCACCACCGTGCTTCTCTTCTGCTCCTTCAATAACATCCAATCTGCTACAGGTAAGAAATGTTTCTAATAATCTAAATGTTATTTATATAATTATTTTTTTTTTATAAACTCATATTTAGTGGCGGTTATCCATTGTTTATGTATTAGTCATAGTTTTTGTTGTGTTGTTCATATACAGGGTGGCCATTTATATGGATACAACTTAATAAAATGGGAATGGTTGGTGATATTAACTTCCTGTTTGTGGCACATTAGTATATGTGAGGGGGGAAACTTTTCAAGATGGGTGGTAACCATGGTGGCCATTTTGAAGTCGGCCATTTTGAATCCAACTTTTGTTTTTTCAATAGGAAGAGGGTCATGTGACACATCAAACTTATTGGGAATTTATTCTTTCATGAGTTATTTACAAGTTTCTGACCACTTATAAAATGTGTTCAATGTGCTGTCAATTGTGTTGGATTGTCAATGCAACCCTCTTCTCCCACTCTTCACACACTGATAGCAACACCGCTGGAGAAATGCTAGCACAGGCTTCCAGTATCCGTAGCTTCAGGTGCTGCACATCTCGTATCTTCACAGCATAGACAATTGCCTTCAGATGACACCAAAGATAAAAGTCTAAGGGGGTCAGATCGGGAGACCTTGGGGGCCATTCAACTGGATATGCGAAATTGCTGCATGATGATGTGTTTCCCTCTTTATGCACTGAAGCTGGCACGTTCCCTGTGTTTTTCCAGCAAGATGGTGCACCACCACATTATGGGTGTAAGGTCCGAGCATTCATAGATGAACAGTTTCCTGGAAAGTGGATTGGTCATCGTGGGCCAGTTGAATGGCCCCCAAGGTCTCCCGATCTGAACCCCTTAAACTTTTATCTTTGGGGTCATCTGAAGGCAATTGTCTATGCTGTGAAGATATGAGATGTGCAGCACCTGAAACTACAGATACTGGAAGCCTGTGCTAGCATTTTTCCTGTGGTGTTGCTATCAGTGTGGGAAGAGTGGGAGAAGAAGGTTGCATTGACAATTCAACACAATGGGCAGCACATTGAACACATTTTATAAGTGGTCAGAAACTTGTAAATAACTCATGAAAGAATAAATTCCCAATAAGTTTGATGTGTCACATGACCCTCTTCCTATTGAAAAAACAAAAGTTGGATTCAAAATGGTCGACTTCAAAATGGCCGCCATGTTCACCACCCATCTTGAAAAGTTCCCCCCCTCCCATATACTAATGTGCCACAAACAGGAAGTTAATATCACCAACCATTCCCATTTTATTAAGGTGTATCCATATAAATGGCCCACCCTGTATATGAACAACACAACAAAAACTATGACTAATACATAAACAATGGATAACCACCACTAAATATGAGTTTGTAAAGAAAAATAATTATATAAATAACCTGTAGATTATTAGGAACATTTCTTACCTGGAGCAGATTGTATCTTCTTGAAGGAGCAGAAGAGAAGCACGGTGGTGAAGAACATTGTGGTCTTCATGGTGTCACTACAAGTAAGGAGTGAATACTAAGGACTGGGGTTCAGTTATCTCTTTATAATGGAGAACAGTCCTATTGTATGTGGGGAGGTGTATAGAGGGGGCAGAGTCACTGAATAATAGTCTCCTTCCCCATTTGTTGTCTCAGTCCAGTGAAATCCAATTAAAATATGTTTAAGATACCAGATTGAGATACAGTCATCAAATTTTATCTTTAGTTTTTTAATCACAGATAGAAAACATGGAAATACCAAATGGTTCCTGAAGTCTTCATACAGTAAAGTTCTTTAGTTTTTGCAAGTTTGCAAGAAATTTTTTGTATGATCCAAGGGGAAAAGACTTGTCCTGATATTAAATCATCCTGGAATAATGTATCGGACCTGTACCAATTGAAGTAGTTGTCTTAGACTATCACATTACTATACCTATGAGGCTCAGCTGAAGAATAATTTTATTTGTAAGAGAGCGATAAGTGGGAACAATCAGGCTGTCCCCATAGACATCACACTGTCAACAAATCCTGTAGGGAGCAGTTGGATTCATTGCTATTATTTTTCTGGATTTTGTCCCTTATAGGATTTAAATGGGCACTCCAGTGGAAAACAAATTGTTTTTTTGTTTTTTTTTTAATCAACTAGTGGCAAAAAGTTAAACAGCTTTGTCAATTACTTCTATTTAAAAATCGTGAACCTTCCACTGCATATACTGATATTCCAGTAATCATTATTATTAATTTATAGGACTATTGTGCTTCAAAAAGAATCTTTATAGTAAAATCTTTATCAATGAAAATGTAATGACCTGTCACCAATGTATTTATTACTGCACCTTCATCACCTTGTACACTCACCACAAGATATTAAAGGGGTACACCGGTGGAAAACATTTTTTTTTTTTTTAAATCAAGTACTTATGAACTGCTGTATACTACTAGGAAGTTGTATAGTTTTTTTCTGCTTGACCACAGTGCAGAGCAGGAGAGGTTTGCTGAGGGGATTTGCTCCTGCTCTGGACAGTTCCTGACATGGACAGCAGGTGTCAGCAGAGAGCACTGTGGTCAGGCCTAAAAAAAAACTATACAACTTTCTCTACAGCTGATAAGTACTAGAAGGATTGAATATTTTAAATAGAAGTCATTTACCAGTTGATTTAAAAAAAAATATGTTTTCCACCGGTGTACCCCATTAATAGTTTATGGTCAGTGTAAAAGGTGCAGTAATAAAAACATTGGTGACAGGTCATTGCATTTTCATTGATAAAGATTTTACGATAAAGATTATTTTTGAAGCTCAATAATCCTATAAATTAATAATAAAATTAATAATAATGATTACTGGAATATCAGTGTATGCAGTGGGGAAAAAAAAACATTTTCATTTCATGATCATGGGGATTCCAGGAGTTGTTATTATATTAATCACATATTGATGTTACATGTACGGAAAGACTAAATAACCCTGATTATCATTAATATGTTCGGGTAATAGTATAGAATGAATATTACCAGTGGTGTTATGTGAATGGAGGTAGAAGAGTAAGCAATGGAGAGTTTCATTCTGGTAGTTCTGGCTACTACACCCATGGACATGTATACTTTAGCATTTATTTTCTAGCCTGAAGATATAATAATATCCAATATTCTCTACTTGTAAGCCTAATATTGGGGACTAGAGGCTGTGAAGATTTTAAGGACTAAAGAGCTATAGACTGTCCAAGTAAAATCCTCTATATGGCACCATGTTATGAGATATCCTCCTTTATATTATCCAGTTGGCCATACCACAATTTTATGTTTGAAATCAGTACCATACAATGGGACAGTATGGTGCCACAGGGTGCTGTCAGTACTGTATTATGGCTCTGTTTACTGCTAATATGCTGTCATACTATGCCCCCAACAATTGGCCATAAGAATTTAGTTATACAGATTTTCAAAAAAAAACATTTTAAGGAAATATTAGTAGATTATAGATTGTGGGCAGTGTCATCTATTACATGCCATTCTGATTCTCTGCAGTTTTTTGTTGTTTATTATGTTTCCTTGTTTTTCTAAAAGGTTTACAGAATATAAATCTGATTCCGTCTTAATTTAATAACTATAACAACCTGGTTATTGATGCTGTAAAATATAAGAAAATGTATAGTGGGGCCTGGAGCTAATATAGCTCCCCTTACTATTTTACGAGATAGCAGAGAAACCATATCTAATGTAATCTTATTTCTCTCCCAATTTAGAATATTCCTTTAAAATATTGGTCTTATTAGCTAGGGATATAAGTGAGTTTGTAGCAGAGGTGGTATTTCAGAGTCTATTTACATGACATGGCTCAGGTGAATTTACATCAGGTGTTTTATATGCGTATGCTATTGAGTGGGGAAAACTGAGGACACAAAAGCTCTGATAGTTCCTGCATACATTAAACTAGAAAAACTCGTCAAAGTTTTAAAGATTACTCCCAGCATTATGTTACTAGAATTCTTTATGGGAAAAGGGCACAAACAGGTCTTTCTAAATATAAATATAAACAAAATAAAAAAAACTGTGGGATAACTAAATTATAGAATTAATAATAAAGACCAAGTTAAAAGGGTAAAGTATGTTACGTGTTGCTTTGATAAAAAATCTTTGCTAGGAAACCTAACATGACATTGTATGTATGTTACTTGAATCTCCAAAAACATTCACATAGAAATAATATGGATACATTTTAAATTATATGCTATGCCTGTAATACCCAGACTTCCAACAGTTCTGCTGATACTTGCATCATTTCTTGGTGAAAAATTCCAAAATTTGATGAAAAAATTGAAAATTTTGCATTTTTCTATCTTTGAAGCTCTCTGCTAGTAAGGAAAATGGACATCCCAAATAAATTATATATTGATTCACATATAAAATATGTCTACTTTATGTTTGCATCATAAAGTAGACAAGTTTTTACTTTTGGAAGACATCAGAGGGCTTTAAAGTTCAGAAACAATTTTTCACAAAATTTTCAAAATCGGAATTTTTCATGGACCAGTTCAGTTTTGAAGTGGTTTGAAGGGCCTTCATATTAGAAAGACCCCACAAATTACTCCATTATAAAAACTGCACCCCTCAAAGTATTCAAAATGACATTCAGAAAGTATTAACCCTTTAGGTGTTTCACAGGAATAGCAGGAAAGTGAAGGAGAAAATTCAAAATCTTCATTTTTAACACTCATGTAGAACCAGTTTTTGAATTTTGGGGTGATAGAAGAAAAAAAATTGTAACCCAATTTCTCTCGAGTAAGGAAATACCTTATATGTGTATGTCAAGTGTTCGGCGGGTGCAGTAGAGGGCTCAGAAGGGAAGGAGCGACAATGGGATTTTGGAAAGTGAATTTTGCTGAAATGGTTTTTGGGGGGCATGTCGCATTTAGGAAGCCCCTATGGTGCCAGAACAGCAGAAACACCCCCCCCCCACATGGCATACTATTTTGGAAACTACACCCCTCAAGGCACGTTACAAGGGGTCCAGGGAGCCTTAACACCCCACAGGTGTTTGACAACTTTTTGTCAAACTGCGGATGTGTAAATTTTAAAAAATGTTTTCACTAAAGTGCAGTTTTTTTCCCCAAATTTACCATTTTTACAAAAGGTAATGCGAGAAAATGCCCCCCAAAATTTGTAACCCCATCTCTTCTGAGTATGGAAACACCCCATGTTAGGACGTAAAATGCTCTCCGGGGCGAACTGGAATGCTCAGAAGAGAAGGAGTCACATTTGGCTTTTGGAAAGCAAATTTTGCTGAAATGGTTTTAGGGGGGCATGTCACATTTAGGAAGCCCCTATGGTGCCAGCACAGCAAAAAAAAAAAAAAAAAAAAACATGGTATATTATTTTGGAAACTACACCCCTCAAGGAACGTAACAAGGGGTACATTGAGCCTTAACACCTCACAGGTGTTTCACGACTTTTTGTTAAAGTTTGATGTGTAAATGGAAAAAAAACATTTTCACTAAAATACAGATTTTTCCCCAAATTTTACATTTTTACAAGGGGTAATAGGAGAAAATGACCCTCAAAATTTGTAACCCCATTTCTTCTGAGTATGGAAATCCCCCCCTACCCCCATTTTTTTCTGTTTTAATCATTAATTTTACCTCCAGATCCTCGGGACTGCTATGAGGACGAGAACCTGGCCCTCTGGAAATGTTATATAGATGATATCATCATTATATGGAGAGACACAATACAATCTTTGCAAGCTTTCATAGACCAATTGAAACAAAACTCATATAACTTACAATTTACCCGTAAAATCATTACAGAACAGATACAATTCTTAGACATATTCATTAACCCCTTAAGGACGCAGTCCATTTGGGCCTTAAGGACGCAGACAATTTAATTTCTAAATTTATTTTTTTTCCTCCTCGCCTTCAAAAAATCATAACTCTTTTATATTTTCAGCCACAGACTAATATGAGGGCTTGGTTTTTGCACGACCAGTTGTGTGTTGTAAAACCATCAATCACTTTACCATAAAATGTATGGCGCAACCAAAAAATACTATTTGTGTGGTGAAATTAAAAAGAAAACCGCAATTTTGCTAATTTTTGAAGGTTTAATTTTCACACCGTACAATTTATGGTAAAAATGACATGTGATCTTTATTCTTTGGGTAAATACGATTAAAATGATATCCATGATAACATACTTTTCTATTACTGTTGCGCTTAAAAAAAATCGCAAACGTTTTAACCAAATTAGTACATTTAAAATCCCCCTATTTTGAAGACCTATAACTTTTTCATTTTTCCGTATAAGCGGTGTTATGAGGGCTCATTTTTTGCGCCGTAATCTGTATTTTTTATTGATACCATATTTGCTTATATAGAACTTTCAATCCATTTTTTATTTAAAAAAATTTGGAATAAAATGTTATAAAAAAAAGCATCTATTTTGGACTTTTTTATTTTTACGTTCACACCGCTCACCGTACGGTATCATTAACATTTTATTTTATGATTTCAGATATTTACACACGCGTCAATACCAAATATGTATATAAAATATTTTTTTAACACTTTTTGGGGGTGAAATAGGGAAAATGGGACAATTTACGTTTTTATTGGGGGTTTTCACAATTTTTTTACTTTATTTTTTTACTTTTATTTTTACACTTTAATAGTCCCCATAGGGGACTATTTATAGCAATCACTTGATTGCTAATACTGTTCAGTGCTATGTATAGGACATAGCACTAATCAGCATTATCGGTGATCTTCTGCTCTGGTCTGCGGGAAGGCAGATCAGAGCAGAATATGCCGGGAAGGCAGCGGAGCCAGGTGAGGGGACCTCTGTCTGCTGTGCTGGATGATCGGATCACCGCGGAAGCGCTGCAGGCGATCCGATCATCCATTTTAGTGACCGCGATGCAGCAGATGCCGTGATCTGTATTGATCACGGCATCTGAGGGGTTAATGGTGGATGGGATCGCGGATGTCCGCCATTAAGGGCGGGTCCCTGGCTGCAATCAGCAGCCGGGACCTGCCACGCATGATCCGGGCATCGCTCCGATGCTCGTGGTTATGCGTAGGACGTAAATGTACATCCTGGTGCGTAAAGTACCACCTCACCAGGACGTACATTTACGTCCTGCATCGTTAAGGGGTTAAAGATAATAACAAGAAACTATTATGCAACACCTACCATAAACCTACAGCTAAAAACAGTTACATCAGGTTTGACAGTTGCCACCTACCGTAATGGCTCACATACATTCCATATGGACAATATAGACAAATAAGAGGCCACTGTACAGATATACAATTCGAATAAGAATCTCAACAACAATTTCAACAGATAAAAAGGATGTGTAGCCCACTAAAGCAGACACTTCCCAAGGTTAACTGGTATAGTCTATACCCTAAATAGACTTGGAATAGTGAAAGAGGTATATACTGTATAATGGAGAAAATTATATAATAGGCCTGTCCTCGAAGAATTGTAGAAAATAGATACTAAATAGATAAGTGGTGAAAAGAAAAGAAAAAATGAAGAATAAAAAAAGATAAAATAAAAAGTATTCCAGTATGGCTGTGGTACAGTTGACTGGTTACATAGATATATAGGTGTAAGTAAACTAAACAAATGATGTAGTGATAGGTGAAAATTGATACACTGAACCAAAGATATAATTAATTAAGCATATCATTTATTTAGCATAGAATAGATATTAAACAACTAACATCCAAGCAGGGCCCTTGCTTAAGATGTAGTGAGATATTATTATTATTAATAATAATAATGATAATAATAATATTAATAATAATAATAAAATCACACGCATGAAATAAGGCCACCTAAAAAAAATTTAAAAATCAAATGTCCATAATATGGCAAAGATATAGGGCCTCATTTACTAAGCTGAAACCGACCAGTTTTTGTCTGGTTATTTTGCCTGAGACATGTCTGCGCCAGTGTTCAACAGTCTGCGCCTGAAAAATCCGACAAACCCGAAAAAGGGACGTGGTCTGTCGCAAAAGGGGGCGTGGCCGGTCACAAGGGGGCGTGGTTTCACAACCCCACCAATTTACTATGGAATTCACAGAAAATACTGTGGGTAAATGGCTGGAAAAATCGACCTAGAAAAAGCTGGTCAGAAAATGTTCCCAACTTTTCCCAATAGTAAATAGAGAGAAATCCTGCAAGTCTGAAACAACTTTTCCCACTAGAAAAAAAACCCGACAATCTTAGTAAATGAGGTCCATAGTCTCTGAAGGGATTCACTTAATAGTAATTATAGAAAATGTAGAAGCTCCTAAGTGAATTCCTTCAGAGACTATACCTTTGCCGCATTACGGACATTTAATTAATTCATTTTTTTAGTTGGTCTTATTTTCTGCCTGTTATTTTATTATTATTATTATTATTATTATTATTATTATTATTATGTGGTGGTCGACACGTGCCATGTGGATGGAGAGCCGGGGCCCCCTACGGGAGATCGCGCGAGTCCCAGCAGTCGAACGGCCCACGATCGGAAACTTATCCTCTATCCCTAAGATAGGAGATACGTTTTTATATCCCGGAGTACTCCTTTAAGCGAACATATTTATATGATACAAGGTACAAAGAACAATACATCTGGACGTTGTTTTGCAGAACCCGGTACTGCCCCCGATGCCCCCATGTGGAGGAAAGATCTTTGCACGTGTGTTTGCAGTGCCCTTTGGACGCCCTGGAACATGAACTCAAAGACTATGTACCCAGGAACTGCCTATCGTATCATTCGGTGCTTTATGGTCTGTTCCCTTGGGCCCACGACATGGCACCTCATGAACTGTTTTAAGGACGCTCGGATGCCAGGAACCCCCTCGTGATCAACAGGGAGAACATGTCCTTCTAGGACTGCTGCAGGTTCATTCGGAGCCTGCTGAAAGACTATTCCATCTTGGACAGCCTGGCCATCGATGAAGAAGAGGAGTGAAGACCCCTCTCCTCCCCCATGTCCCCCTGAAATGTATTGTTTTATTTATTTGTAATTTATTGTACGACTTTTCCTCCCCTGCACGACTTCTTGCGATTTATTATATTTTTAGACTATTTGTTTTATGCAAAGCTCTCCTACTACTTACATCAGTATGATTCATTTAATTGATTTAGCAGTGGTACTACAATTGATCACTTCTATTATTTTTATTATTACCCTAGTTAAAATTTTTCTAATTTTTGATATATTTATGCATTATATATTATTTCTTCAAAGGTCAGTTCTGCAAGGGCCCTGCAGCCAGCTCTCATTAACTTCTATATTCTATAATAAATGTATCTATTTTGCAACAATATAACATTTCAATTGGACTAAAAGAAAATAGACATTTTTAAATAAGTATCCTATTTCATTCATTATATACTAACACAAGGACCTTCCTAGAAGACAGAAATAATCTCTTTTATATTATTTCCTCCAAGTTGTATAGGGTACATAACCTTATCCTTTTACTTGTTTTTGTGTGTCCCTACTTCCTATAATGTTGAGCTATCAAGTCCTCTATATTTTTGATTATCTAGTTTTGGACAGGATGTAGGAATCAGATGAGGAGGAGTAGATGCTCAGAGCAGGAGGATAATGGTACTATCAGCAAAGAAGGGTGGAGCTGAGGTACGGCCTAAACATCTGTCAAATGTACCAGAGGTAGGCCTGCTGGTCTGATCAGCTCAGGAGCAGGTGATGGCGGCGCTGATGATTCTGTAGGCTCAAAAAAAAAATTTACAGAGGAAGGGCACAGTTGCGTAGTGGTGTTGCGTAGTGGTGCGCCTATGAAGTATTTAGCCATATGAATATATTTCTCTACCTAACCAGATACAGAAAACATGGCAGTGTGCCATGCTGCAGAATTTATGGTGTTAATTGACCATGTATTAATTCTTTCTGTATTTGAAAATTTTAATAAATAAAAATTGGAAAAAAAAAGGGAAAAACAAACAAACAGTTTGCATGTCACGGTAACTTTGACATTAACTTAAACTTTGACACTGCCTTACAAGCACTTTAAAACTACTTGAATACATTCCTTGGTGATCCTAGCAGTATTGTACTGGGCTATCAAGGTCTTAAAGGGATACTCCTCCACAGGGCAACCATCAGGGGGGTACAAAGACACCCCTGTAAGGGGCCCGGAATCCCAGGGGGGCCCGGCCGTTTCCGGATGTTTTCTAGTGCATTTAGCAGGATTTGTCTGGGAAAGCTGGGTAACAAGTGATAAAAGCCCTGTTGGGAGCTGCCATTTACCGTGTGGGGAGCAGTGTGTTTCTCTATGGAGATTATGGAGAGAAACTACTGAATAAACAATGAATGGAGTTATTACTGGTCACCAGTGCAGGTTAGGTACCCAGGATACTGAGTGACACAATCCTTTTTAGTGGACACCATTATGTTTTTAGGGGCTCTTGTGTGGCCTGTTATGACATTTGTATATGCTGGTCACACAGTGTATGGAACTATTAATTCCTGGCAGCACAGTGTGTGGCACTATTATATCTGTGGGGCTCTGTTATGTCCAGGCAGCCCAGTGTGTGGCATTATAATATTAAGGCAGTACTGTGTGTGTGGCACTATTATGTCCAAGCAACACAATGTGTGGCACTATTATATCCAAGAGGCATAGTGTGTGGCACTATTATTTCTGTGGGGCAAGATAAGATCCTGGCGGGCAGTGTGTGGACTATTATATTCTGGCAGCACAGTGTGTGGCACTACTATGTCCTGGCAGCACTATGTGTGGCACCATTATATCTGAGGGGCTGCATTATATCCTGGTGGCACAGTGTGTGAACCTATAATATCCTTGTAGCATGGTTTGTGGTACTATTATGTCCTTGCAGCATAGTGTGCGGCACTATTATATCCTGGCAGCACAGTGTGTAGCACTATTATATCCTGGCAGCACAGTGTGTAGCACTATTATATCCTGGCAGCACAGTGTGCGGCACTATTATATCCTGGCAGCACAATGTGTAGCACTATTATATCCTGGCAGCACAGTGTGCAGCACTATTTTATCCTGGCAGCACGGTGTGTAGCACTATTATATCCTGGCAGCACAGTGTGCGGCACTATTATATCCTGGCAGCACAGTGTGCAGCACTATTTTATCCTGGCAGCACAGTGTGCAGCACTATTATACCCTGGCAGCACAGTGTGTAGCACTATTATATCCCGGCAGCACAGTGTGTAGCACTATTATATCCTGGCAGCACAGTGTGCAGCACTATTATATCCTGGCAGCACAGTGTGTAGCACTATTATATCCTGGCAGCACAGTGTGCGGCACTATTATATCCTGGCAGCACAGTGTGCAGCACTATTTTATCCTGGCAGCACGGTGTGTAGCACTATTATATCCTGGCAGCACAGTGTGCGGCACTATTATATCCTGGCAGCACAGTGTGCAGCACTATTATATCCTGGCAGCACAGTGTGTAGCACTATTATATCCTGGCAGCACAGTGTGCGGCACTATTATATCCTGGCAGCACAGTGTGTAGCACTATTATATCCTGGCAGCACAGTGTGCAGCACTATTATATCCTGGCAGCACAGTGTGTAGCACTATTATATCCTGGCAGCACAGTGTGCGGCACTATTATATACTGGCAGCACAGTGTGCAGCACTATTTTATCCTGGAGGCACAGTGTGCAGCACTATTATATCCTGGCAGCACAGTGTGCAGCACTATTATATCCTGGCAGCACAGTGTGTAGCACTATTATATCCTGGCAGCACAGTGTGCAGCACTATTATATCCTGGCAGCACAGTGTGTAGCACTATTATATCCTGGCAGCACAGTGTGTAGCACTATTATATCCTGGCAGCACAGTGTGCAGCACTATTATATCCTGGCAGCACAGTGTGCAGCACTATTATATCCTGGCAGCACAGTGTGGAGCACTATTATATCCTGGCAGCACAGTGTGCAGCACTATTATATCCTGGCAGCACAGTGTGTAGCACTATTATATCCTGGCAGCACAGTGTGTGGCACTATTATATCCTGGCAGCACAGTGTGCAGCACTATTTTATCCTGGCAGCACAGTGTGCAGCACTATTATATCCTGGCAGCACAGTGTGCAGCACTATTATATCCTGGCAGCACAGTGTGGAGCACTATTATATCCTGGCAGCACAGTGCGCAGCACTATTATTGTCACGATGCCGGCTGGCAGGTAGTGGATCCTCTGTGCCAGAGAGGGATTGGCGTGGACCGTGCTAGAGGATCGGTTCTAAGTCACTACTGGTATTCACCAGAGCCCGCCGCAAAGCGGGATGGTCTTGCTGCGGCGGTAGTGACCAGGTCGTATCCCCTAGCAACGGCTCAACCTCTCTGGCTGCTGAAGATAGGCGCGGTACAAGGGAGTAGACAGAAGCAAGGTCGGACGTAGCAGAAGGTCGGGGCAGGCAGCAAGGATCGTAGTCAGGGGCAACGGCAGGAGGTCTGGAACACAGGCTAGGAACACACAAGGAAACGCTTTCACTGGCACTAAGGCAACAAGATCCGGCGAGGGAGTGAAGGGGAAGTGAGGTGATATAGGGAAGTGCACAGGTGTAAACACTAATTGGAACCACTGCGCCAATCAGCGGCGCAGTGGCCCTTTAAATCGCAGAGACCCGGCGCGCGCGCGCCCTAGGGAGCGGGGCCGCGCGCGCCGGGACAGAACTGACGGAGAGCGAGTCAGGTACGGGAGCCGGGGTGCGCATCGCGAGCGGGCGCTACCCGCATCGCGAATCGCATCCCGGCCAGAGGCGGTATCGCAGCGCCCCGGGTCCGTGGAACCGACCGGAGCGCTGCAGTGAGAGGAGTGTAGCGAGCGCTCCGGGGAGGAGCGGGGACCCGGAGCGCTCGGCGTAACAGTACCCCCCCCCTTGGGTCTCCCCCTCTTCTTGGAGCCTGAGAACCTGAGGACCAGACTTTTGTCCAGGATATTGTCCTCAGGTTCCCAGGACCTCTCTTCAGGACCACAACCCTCCCAATCCACTAAAAAGAAGGTTTTCCCTCTGACCTTTTTAGATGCCAAAATTTCCTTGACGGAGAAGATGTCCGAGGAGCCGGAGACAGGAGTGGAGGGAACAGATTTGGGAGAGAAACGGTTAATGATAAGTGGTTTAAGAAGAGAAACATGAAAGGCATTAGGAATACGAAGAGAAGGAGGAAGAAGAAGTTTGTAAGAGACAGGATTAATCTGGCGCAAAATCTTGAAAGGACCAAGATAGCGTGGTCCCAACTTATAGCTAGGGACACGGAAGCGGACATATTTGGCGGAGAGCCATACCTTGTCTCCAGGGGAAAAAATGGGAGGAGCTCTTCTTTTCTTATCCGCGAATCTCTTCATGCGTGAAGAAGCCTGTAAGAGAGAATTTTGGGTCTCTCTCCATATGATGGAAAGATCACGAGAAATTTCATCCACAGCGGGCAGACCAGAGGGCAAGGGGGTAGGGAGGGGGGGAAGAGGGTGACGGCCGTACACCACGAAAAACGGGGATTTGGAGGAAGATTCAGAGATTCTGAAATTATACGAGAATTCGGCCCAAGGTAGAAGATCTGCCCAGTCATCCTGGCGGGAGGAAACAAAATGTCGTAAATAGTCACCCAAGATCTGGTTAATTCTTTCTACTTGTCCATTGGATTGAGGATGGTATGCAGAAGAAAAATTTAATTTAATCTTGAGTTGTTTACAGAGAGCCCTCCAGAATTTAGACACAAATTGGACGCCTCTATCCGAGACGATCTGCGTAGGCAACCCGTGAAGACGAAAAATGTGTACAAAAAATTGTTTAGCCAACTGAGGCGCTGAAGGAAGACCAGGAAGAGGGATGAAATGTGCCATTTTGGAGAATCGATCAACGACCACCCAAATAACAGTGTTGCCATGGGATGGGGGTAAGTCAGTAATAAAATCCATACCAATCAGAGACCAAGGTTGTTCGGGAACAGGCAGAGGAAGAAGAAAACCAGCGGGCTTCTGGCGAGGAGTCTTATCCCGGGCACAGATAGTGCAGGCTCGCACAAAGTCCACCACATCAGTCTCTAGAGTCGGCCACCAATAGAAGCGAGAGATGAGTTGCACAGATTTCTTGATGCCCGCATGACCTGCGAGATGGGAGGAGTGACCCCATTTGAGGATTCCGAGGCGTTGGCGTGGAGAAACAAAGGTCTTTCCTGGAGGAGTTTGCCTGATGGAGGCTGGAGAAGTGGAAATCAGGCAGTCAGGAGGAATGATGTGTTGAGGGGAGAGTTCAATTTCAGAAGCATCTGAGGAACGAGAGAGAGCATCGGCCCTAATGTTCTTATCAGCAGGCCGAAAGTGAATTTCAAAATTAAATCGGGCAAAGAACAGAGACCACCTGGCCTGACGAGGATTCAGCCGTTGGGCAGACTCGAGGTATGAGAGGTTCTTGTGATCGGTGTAAATAATAACTGGAAATCTTGATCCCTCTAGCAGATGCCTCCATTCCTCAAGTGCTAATTTAATGGCTAGAAGCTCTCGATCCCCGATGGAGTAGTTCCTCTCCGCCGGAGAGAAGGTCCTAGAAAAAAACCCACAAGTAACAGCATGCCCGGAAGAGTTTTTTTGTAGAAGGACAGCTCCAGCTCCCACTGAGGAGGCATCAACCTCCAATAGGAAGGGTTTAGATGGGTCAGGTCTGGAGAGCACGGGAGCCGAAGAGAAGGCAGACTTGAGTCGTTTAAAGGCGTCTTCCGCTTGAGGAGGCCAAGACTTGGGATCGGCATTTTTTTTGGTTAAAGCCACAATAGGAGCCACAATGGTAGAAAAATGTGGAATAAATTGCCTGTAATAATTGGCGAACCCCAAAAAACGTTGGATGGCACGGAGTCCGGAGGGGCGTGGCCAATCTAAGACGGCAGAGAGTTTATCTGGATCCATTTGTAGTCCCTGGCCAGAGACCAAGTATCCTAGAAAAGGAAGAGATTGGCATTCAAACAGACATTTCTCAATTTTAGCATAGAGTTGATTGTCACGAAGTCTCTGAAGAACCATACGGACATGCTGGCGGTGTTCTTCTAGATTGGCCGAAAAAATTAGGATATCATCAAGATATACAACAACACAGGAGTATAACAGATCACGAAAAATTTCATTAACAAAGTCTTGGAAGACAGCAGGGGCGTTGCACAGGCCAAAGGGCATGACCAGATACTCAAAGTGTCCATCTCTGGTGTTAAATGCTGTTTTCCACTCATCCCCCTCTCTGATGCGGATGAGGTTATAGGCGCCTCTTAAGTCCAATTTAGTAAAGATGTGGGCACCTTGGAGGCGATCAAAGAGTTCAGAGATGAGGGGTAAGGGGTAGCGGTTCTTAACCGTGATTTTATTAAGTCCGCGGTAGTCAATGCAAGGACGTAGAGAGCCATCTTTTTTGGACACAAAGAAAAATCCGGCTCCGGCAGGAGAGGAGGATTTACGGATAAAGCCCTTTTTTAGATTCTCCTGGACGTATTCAGACATGGCAAGAGTCTCTGGGGCAGAGAGAGGATAAATTCTGCCCCGGGGTGGAGTAGTGCCCGGGAGGAGGTCGATAGGACAATCATAAGGCCTGTGAGGAGGTAGAGTCTCCGCTTGTTTTTTGCAGAAAACATCCGCGAAGTCCGTATAGGCCTTAGGGAGACCGGTTACTGGAGGAAGCAGAGAGTTACGGCAAGGGTTACTGGGAACCGGTTTTAGACAGTCCTTGGAACAAGAGGGCCCCCAACTCTTGATCTCCCCAGTGGACCAATCCAGGGTTGGGGAATGAAGTTGAAGCCAGGGAAGTCCAAGGAGAATTTCCGAGGTGCAATTGGGGAGGACCAAAAGTTCAATCCTCTCGTGATGAGATCCGATGCTCATTAGAAGGGGCTCCGTGCGGAAACGTATGGAACAGTCCAATCTTTCATTGTTTATACAATTGATGTAAAGGGGTCTGGTGAGACTGGTCACTGGGATGTTGAACCTGTTGACGAGAGAGGCCAAAATAAAATTTCCTGCAGATCCAGAGTCCAAGAAGGCCACAGAAGAGAAGGAGAAGGCAGAGGCAGACATCTGCACCGGCACAGTAAGACGTGGAGAAGCAGAGTGGACATCAAGGATTGTCTCACCTTTGTGCGGAGTCAGGGTACGTCTTTCCAGGCGGGGAGGGCGGATAGGACAATCCCTCAGGAAGTGTTCGGTACTAGCACAGTACAGGCAGAGGTTCTCCATGCGGCGTCTTGTCCTCTCTTGAGATGTCAGGCGAGACCGGTCGACCTGCATAGCCTCCACGGCGGGAGACACAGGAACAGATTGCAGGGAACCAGAGGAGAGAGGAGCCGAGGAGAAGAAACGCCTCGTGCGAACAGAGTCCATATCTTGGCGGAGCTCCTGACGCCTTTCGGAAAAACGCATGTCAATGCGAGTGGCTAGGTGAATAAGTTCATGAAGATTAGCAGGCATTTCTCGTGCGGCCAGAACATCTTTAATGTTGCTGGATAGGCCTTTTTTAAAGGTCGCGCAGAGGGCCTCATTGTTCCAGGATAATTCAGAAGCAAGAGTACGGAATTGTACGGCATACTCGCCAACGGAAGAATTACCCTGGACCAGGTTCAACAGGGCAGTCTCAGCAGAAGAGGCTCGGGCAGGTTCCTCAAAGACACTTCGAATTTCCGAGAAGAAGGAGTGTACAGAGGCAGTGACGGGGTCATTGCGGTCCCAGAGCGGTGTGGCCCAAGCCAGGGCTTTTCCAGACAGCAGGCTGACTACGAAAGCCACCTTAGACCTTTCAGTGGGGAACTGGTCCGACATCATCTCCAAGTGTAATGAACATTGGGAAAGGAAGCCACGGCAAAACTTAGAGTCCCCATCAAATTTATCCGGCAAGGATAGTCGTAGTCCAGAAGCGGCCACTCGCTGCGGGGGAGGTACAGGAGCTGGCGGAGGAGATGGTTGCTGGAGCTGTGGTAATAACTGTTGTAGCATAACAGTCAGTTGAGACAGCTGTTGGCCTTGTTGCGCAATCTGTTGTGACTGCTGGGCGACCACCGTGGTGAGGTCAGCGACAACTGGCAGAGGAACTTCAGCGGGATCCATGGCCGGATCTACTGTCACGATGCCGGCTGGCAGGTAGTGGATCCTCTGTGCCAGAGAGGGATTGGCGTGGACCGTGCTAGAGGATCGGTTCTAAGTCACTACTGGTATTCACCAGAGCCCGCCGCAAAGCGGGATGGTCTTGCTGCGGCGGTAGTGACCAGGTCGTATCCCCTAGCAACGGCTCAACCTCTCTGGCTGCTGAAGATAGGCGCGGTACAAGGGAGTAGACAGAAGCAAGGTCGGACGTAGCAGAAGGTCGGGGCAGGCAGCAAGGATCGTAGTCAGGGGCAACGGCAGGAGGTCTGGAACACAGGCTAGGAACACACAAGGAAACGCTTTCACTGGCACTAAGGCAACAAGATCCGGCGAGGGAGTGAAGGGGAAGTGAGGTGATATAGGGAAGTGCACAGGTGTAAACACTAATTGGAACCACTGCGCCAATCAGCGGCGCAGTGGCCCTTTAAATCGCAGAGACCCGGCGCGCGCGCGCCCTAGGGAGCGGGGCCGCGCGCGCCGGGACAGAACTGACGGAGAGCGAGTCAGGTACGGGAGCCGGGGTGCGCATCGCGAGCGGGCGCTACCCGCATCGCGAATCGCATCCCGGCCAGAGGCGGTATCGCAGCGCCCCGGGTCCGTGGAACCGACCGGAGCGCTGCAGTGAGAGGAGTGTAGCGAGCGCTCCGGGGAGGAGCGGGGACCCGGAGCGCTCGGCGTAACAATTATATCCTGGCATCACAGTGTGTAGCACTATTATATCCTGGCAGCACAGTGTGTGGCACTATTATATCCTGGCAGCACAGTGTGCAGCACTATTTTATCCTGGCAGCACAGTGTGCAGCACTATTATATCCTGGCAGCACAGTGTGCGGCTCTATTATATCCTGGCAGCACAGTGTGCAGCACTATTATATCCTGGCAGCACAGTGTGTAGCACTATTATATCCTGGCAGCAAAGTGTGTAGCACTATTATATCCTGGCAGCACAGTGTGCAGCACTATTATATCCTGGCAGCACAGTGTGCAGCACTATTATATCCTGGCAGCACAGTGTGTAGCACTATTATATCCTGGCAGCACAGTGTGTAGCACTATTATATCCTGGCAGCACAGTGTGCAGCACTATTATATCCTGGCAGCACAGTGTGCAGCACTATTATATCCTGGCAGCACAGTGTGGAGCACTATTATATCCTGGCAGCACAGTGTGCAGCACTATTATATCCTGGCAGCACAGTGTGTAGCACTATTATATCCTGGCAGCACAGTGTGTGGCACTATTATATCCTGGCAGCACAGTGTGCAGCACTATTTTATCCTGGCAGCACAGTGTGCAGCACTATTATATCCTGGCAGCACAGTGTGCGGCTCTATTATATCCTGGCAGCACAGTGTGCAGCACTATTATATCCTGGCAGCATAGTGTGGCTCTATTATATCCTGGCAGCATATACAGTATGAAGCGTTTAATAATTTCCCCCTTTTTTGTCCTTGCCCCCAATCTGCTCCCCCAAAATATTAAAGCTGGAGATGCCCCTAGACAAGGGGCGTTTCAAATGGAACAATACTATTACTTTATTATAGCCATAATAAAGAGATTGAGATATTTCTTCATACTAAATTATTATGGAGTCAATTTGTTGTAGGTTTATATGATCTGGTGACAAAGTAACGTATGCTATTGTCAGTTTTTGTTTTCCAGTCTTTAATATGTTAAACATCCATTACCATACACCTATCTCATGTAAATTTATCCTCCCATCCATACTGGTTATACTTCCCAAACTGGTCCTCTCAGAAACCAGACAGAAACCTACAAACATACTCAGGGGGCTATATGCAATGCAAAGGTGCCCATACAAGTAATGTCATTGTTACCAGTCAGTCACAAAAACATTATTATTGATAAATGCTGTATTTTCTACTGAAACTATTGAATAAGAACAATGGCTACTGGTGGGAAGGAGTTTCCACTGGGAAAATACATCACATCATCGCAGATTCCTTAAAATGTCTGGCCAGTGTTCTGATATATCGAAAATTAGTCAATGGACAGATTGGGGGCATCATTTTTTTTTCTGTATAATTTCTACTTACAAATTTTTGAGAGGTGAGTAATAAATGGGGTGCGATGTAAGACATATGGCCCCCTTTATGTTACCCCAAAATAAATAAACCCCAGATCAGATGCTAAACAAATACAGAACAAGAACAGACCCCCTAAACAAATATAGACCCAAAAATGGACCCCTTAAAAAACATAATGGGTTTACTGGTTTCAAAAAAATTGTCAGGGAACGGGGATTGTGAGGGGAAGTATAAATACTTATGAATACTTATACTTACCCTCCTGTCAGTCCCGGTCCAGTGACCCCACTGATTCAGAATGATGGCTTATCACTTAGTTCTGGAAAATGATCATAAATAAATAAATAAATAATAATTAAAAAAAATTGACATATTTCCCAGACATGTCAAAAGTCTTTATCGTACCAGGTCTCACTACTGAGACCTCACTGATCTGAAGAAGGGGGGCACTGTCCCCCGAAACGTGGTATCCTGTTTGTACTACTTTTTTTTTGCCAAGAAATTGATCCAGCTTTGGTTGTAACCTCATCTTCTCGCTTGATCATTTTGCATCTACATTGGTCGACTTCTTCACTGGACTTCAGCAGCGCCATCTTCAAATGGTATTTTTTGCATTTTGTATTGTTTGTTATGATTTACTACACCATATTCTGACCCTTATAACTTTTTGTAGTTTTAAGTCTATGGAGCTGTGTTTATGATGTAATAAGCTTGTGTCTTGTTGGGGAAAAAAAACACAATAAAGTAAGCACATCCCCTAATTAGATTCTCTTTTAACTCTACAAATCTGTCTACCCTATGAGCGCATTTCTCTTGGTCCCCTAGTCTTAAAAATTAAGGATGGCTTAAATATGCCAGAAACCATTGGAAGACATGTAGACATGACATGTCAGTTAATTAACAGCTTTTTTTATCATTTATTGTGATGTCATTTATTGTGATGTCATTTATTGTGGCCGATCTTGCTACTAATCTGCAGTTTTTGGTGACCAGCTTTTTTTTCCAGCTATTAAGCCAGTGGGCAACTTTTTTATGGGTTAAAATAATGGCCAAAAACAGTGTGTGAAAATGGCCTTAGAATTCAAATTATTAGGATCAATAAAACTAATCATGTTCATTTTGCTTCATACACATTTTATAAATGATTATAAAAGTCATATCTGTAATAAATATTATTGATTTTAGGCCATTATATTCTTGGCCCAATGGGCTTATGAGTTATAAGAGACTGATTTTATTCTTCTGCAACTGAAAATATAGGTACAAAGTACAATTTCCACCATCAGGTAATAGTTGTATTTCTGATGACTGCACATGGAGTTGTCAGTATGGGGCGGTAAGCACGCTTTGTCTCCGTTTTAGGGTATAGTCCCATGTAGCGTACTGCAGCGTATTTTGCTGCGTACCTGCTGCTGCATATTTTCCTACCTACTGAGATGAATGGGAAGCAAAATCAGCTGCAGAAAATATGCAGCAAACACTGCATATACGCTACATGGGACAGTACCCTAATGTTGCAGTCTTTAATGGAGATATTGCCCCTCACAGTACAGAATCTATATGGCATCAAAGATTTTTTGTTGGCTTCATACAAAACTCTCATACCAAGACATAAAGGTGTTATGTAACACAGTCGTGTGCATGAGCCCTTATATTTACGTACAGTCATCAGTTTTTTGTAGATACAATATAATTATTACATAAAAATACGTTATATCTATATATACATGAAAAACCTATAAAATCACATGTACAAAAGTAACCAACAAAATAAACTATTATGTACATAAAGAACATATTAAAGAGAAATAAAGAATCAAATAAAGTTAAAATGTGTCTTGTTAAAACTGATTTACAAGTAACAATATTTAATGCACTAGTGGTATATACAATGTAGACAATGTTACTATGTTACCTTTACTGTAATTTACATTATATTGTGATAACATTGTCAATAGCTCCACCCTCCTGTGTAAAAACACTAAATAATCACTATGACCCCGCCCCCCAAATGTCCACACCCCCTACACAGTGCAGGATCGTCCTATATAAAGAGGCCTCTTACCTCTACTCCTCAGAACCTACCTACAACCATAAGAAGATGAGGACCACAATGTCCATCGCTCTCCTACTTCTTCTCAGCTGTGTGACCCAGATATTTTCTGGTAAGTCTTTTCCACTATACATATCTATCCTTGTCTTTTCCATTATGTGTATCTATAGTTGTCTGACCTCTTACAATAACTGTAATATCTTCCTGATATCCTTTCTGCTCTGCTAATGTAAGACATATATATATATATATATATATATATATATATATATATATATATATATGAAAAGTCCACAGCTCCTGAGCTGTTTATTTGATCAAAATAATTCACATTATATCCCCAGCTATGGGACCCACAAGGTATATTACACATGGTCTGAAAGTTGGTGATCTACAGTATTCTAGCACAAATCTTTCTTTTTCTCTAAGGTCCTGTGCGTCCTGCGCATGATGGATTTTCCTGTCAGAAAAATCTGTCGCTTATAGACCTACCCTTGAATTTCCAATGTGGATTGTTGCCGTAATACCTCACATTATCCCCATACAGGGGCACTAATCTATGTCCTAGTAACACAATGTGGATTGTTACTCTGTTACCACAGATTATCCCCATACAGGGGCACTAATCTATGTCCTAGTAACACAATGTGGATTGTTACTCTGTTGCCACACATTATCCCCATACAAGGGCACTAATCTATGTCCTAGTAACACAATGTGGATTGTTACTCTGTTGCCACACATTATCCCCATACAGGGGCACTAATCTATGTCCTAGTAACCCAATGTGGATTGTTACTCTGTTGCCACACATTATCCCCATACGGGGCACTAATCTATGTCCTAGTAACCCAATGTGAATTGTTACTCTGTTGCCACACATTATCCCCATACAGGGGCACTAATCTATGTCCTAGTAACCCAATGTGGATTGTTACTCTGTTGCCACACATTATCCCCATACAGGGGCACTAATCTATGTCCTAGTAACCCAATGTGGATTGTTACTCTGTTGCCACACATTATCCCCATACAGGGGCACTAATCTATGTCCTAGTAACACAATGTGGATTGTTACTCTGTTGCCACACATTATCCCCATACAGGGGCACTAATCTATGTCCTAGTAACACAATGTGGATTGTTACTCTGTTGCCACACATTATCCCCATACAGGGGCACTAATCTTTGTCCTAGTAACCCAATGTGGATTGTTAATCTGTTGCCACACATTATCCCCATACAGGGGCACTAATCTATGTCCTAGTAACCCAATGTGGATTGTTACTCTGTTGCCACACATTATCCCCATACAGGGGCACTAATCTATGTCCTAGTAACACAATGTGGATTGTTACTCTGTTGCCACACATTATCCCCATACAGGGGCACTAATCTATGTCCTAGCAACCCAATGTGGATTGTTACTCTGTTGCCACACATTATCCCCATACAGGGGCACTAATCTATGTCCTAGTAACACAATGTGGATTGTTACTCTGTTGCCACACATTATCCCCATACAGGGGCACTAATCTATGTCCTAGTAACACAATGTGGATTGTTACTCTGTTACCACACATTATCCCCATACAGGGGCACTAATCTATGTCCTAGAAACCCAATGTGGATTGTTACTCTGTTGCCACACATTATCCCCATACAGGGGCACTAATCTATGTCCTAGCAACACAATGTGGATTGTTACTCTGTTGCCACACATTATCCCCATACAGGGGCACTAATCTATGTCCTAGCAACACAATGTGGATCGCTCATGGAATCTGCACTGAATCCATTACTATTTCTCTCTAATAACTAATGCTCACCTGTTATCTCCCAGTTGCTCCAGTGGTCCCCACCAGTTTTTATTTTTATTTTTTCTTACTTTTATGAAACAAAGACATAGTCATATAACCATGTGACTGCTGCAGCCAATCACTGACATTCATGGTGATGCCTCTATGTAAGATTGCACTGGCCTATTGTCTGCAGTGGTCTGATGGTTATATGGCACCTTAGTAAACAATGTATGGATCAGGGGTTTTAACAATTGAGTAGTGATTTTGTTTCCTTTATCAACTCATTAAAGGGGTACTCCACTGGAAAACTATTTTTCACCTGGTGCCAGAAAGTTATACAGATTTGTAAATTATCATAATCCTTTCAGTACTTATCAGCTGCTGTATGCTCCACAGGAAGTTATTTTCTTTTTTTTTCTTTCTGTTTGACCAGTGCTCTCTGCTGACACCTCTGTCCATGTCATGAACTGTCCAGAGCAGGGTAGGTTTGCTATGGGGATTTTCTCCTACTCTGGACAGTTCCTGACATCAACTATTTGCCATGGCTGCAGCACGTACAGAGCTAGAAGCAGATAGCTGTGCACACCTCTGAAAAATAAAAGTTTTATTCTTTTTTTTTCTACAGCTCCATTGAATGACAGCCCACCCATAGGTAAGCTATTTCTGTTGTTGAATCTTATTACAGAAACAATAATATTATAAAGTCTGACATTGTCTATACATCCTCTATGGAAACATTTTCAGTTTGGCAGCTTGTCCATTTAATTTAGTGCCAGTTTGGTTATCATCAATGCTTTATAGCAATATAGCTAAAGTGTAACTTGTAGCCTCTAGGACTTATGCAGACTCTGTAACAGGGCCCCCATCTATTATGTGGGGCATTTAGTGTTTCTGTGCTTGTACCGCTCAGTTTTTGACTGTAACCTCTGTACATCCATTAGTTACATTCACGGTTCATAGTTACTTTGTCTCAGTTTGTAGCAAAAAAAAAAGAAAAGAAAATGCAATGTCCCAAAACTATTATTAGTGAAAGTGGTACTCCGGTGGAAAATAATTTTTTTTTAATCAGCTGGTGCCAGAAAGTTAAACAGATTTATAAATTACTTCTATTTAAACATCTTAATCCTTCCAGTACTTATCAGCTGCTGTATGCTCCTGATGAAGTTATTTTCTTTTTCAATTTCTTTTCTGTCTGACCGCAGTGCTCTCTGCTGACACCATGGACAGAGGTGTCAGCAGAGAGCACTGCGGTCAGACTGAAAAGGAATTAAAAAAGAAAAGAACTTCCTCAGGACCATGCAGCAGCTGATAAGTTCTTGAAGGATTAAGATGTTTAAATAGAAGTAATTTCTAAATCTGTTTAACTTTCTGGCACCAGTTGATAAAAAAAAAAAAAAATTACCCCTTTAACCCCTCAAGGACCAGGTGTTTTTCCACTTTCATTTTTTCCTCCTTAACTTTAACAAAATCATAACTCTTTCAGTTTTGCAAATAAAAGTCCATATGATGGCTTATTTTTTGCGCCACCAATTCTACTTTGTAATGACATCAGTCATTTTACCCAAAAATCGACGGCGAAATGGAAAAAAAATAATTGTGAGACAAAATTGGAAAAAAAAATGCCATTTTGTAACTTTTGGGGGCTTCTGACACATTCTCTTTATTCGGTAGGTCCATGCAATTAAATTGATATCCTACTTATATAGGTTTGATTTTGTTGCACTTCTGAAAAAAATCATAACTACATGCAGGAAAATTTATACGTTTAAAATTGTCATCTTCTGACCCCTATAACTTTTTAATTTTTCCGTGTATGGGGCGGTATGAGGGCTCATTTTCTGTGCTGTTATCTGAAGTTTTTAGCGGTACCATTTTTTATTGATCGGACATATTGATCGCTTTTTATAAATTTTTTCATTATATAAAAAGTGACCAAAAATACACTATTTTGGACTTTTGAATTTTTTTGCGCATACGCCATTGACCGTGTGGTTTAATTAATGATATATTTTTATAATTTGGAAATTTCCGCACGTGGCGATACCCCATATGTTTATTTTTATTTACACAGTTTTTTTATGGGAAAAGGGGGGTGATTCAAACTTTTATTAGGGGAGGGGTTCACTTTTTTTTCACTTTTTTTTTTTTTGCAGTGTTATAGCTCCCATAGGGACCTATAACACTGCACACACTGATCTTTCACATTGATCACTGGATTCTCATAGGAAATCAGTGATCACTGATTCTGCCACTTGACTGCTCATGCCTGGATCTCAGGTACTGAGCAGTCTTTCGGAGATCGGACAGCATGGAGGCAGGTAGGGACCCTCCTGCTGTCTTGTAAGCAGTTCGGGATGCCGCAATTTCGCCGCGGCGATCCCGAACAGCTCCCTGAGCTAACGGCATTGTTTTACTTTCACTTTTGACACGCCGTTCAACTTTGGCCACGGGTCCCTCTAACACACTGTGGCCCCGCGTTCTAGAAAGGGAAAGGATTCAGGACATACCGGTACGTCCTTGGTCCTTAAGAGATTAAAGGGGTACTCCAGTGGAAAACTTTTTTTTTTAATCAACTGGTGCCAGAAAGTTAAACAGATTTGTAAATTACTACTATTAAAAAATCTTAATCCTTCCAGTAGTTATTATCTGCTGAATACTACAGAGGAAATTCTTTTCTTTTTGGAACACAGAGCTCTCTGCTAAATCACGAGCACAGTGCTCTCTGCTGACATCTCTGTCCATTTTAGGAACTGTCCAGAGCAGCATATGTTTGCAATGGGGATTTTTTTCCTACTCTGGACAGTTCCTAAAATTGACAGAGATGTCAGCAGAGAGCACTGTGCTCGTGATTCAGCAGAGAGCTCTGTGTTCCAAAAAGAAAACAATTTCCTCTGCAGTATTCAGCAGCTAATAAGTACTGGAAGGATTAAGATTTTTTTTTTAATAGAAGTAATTTACTAATCTGTTTAAATTTCTGGCACCAATTGATTTAAAGGGGTACTCTGGTGCTTAAACATCTTATCCCCTATCCAAAGGATAGGGGATAAGATGCCTGATCGCGGGAGTCCCGCAGCTGGGGACCCCCGGTATCATGCACGCGGCGCCCCGTTTGTAATCAGTGCCCGGAGTGTGTTCGCTCCAGGACTGATTACCGGCTACCGCAGGGCCGGCAGCGTGTGACGTCACGCCTCCGTCCCCGTGTGACGTCACGCTCCGCCCCTCAATGCAAGCCGAAGGCTTGCATTGAGGGGCGGAGTGTGACGTGACACGGGGGCGGAGGCATGACGTCACACGCCACCCGCCCTGCGGTCGACCATAATCAGAGCCGGAGCGAACACGCTCCGGGCACTGATTACAAACGGGATGCCGCGTGCATGATACCGGGGGTCCCCAGCTGCGAGACTCCCGCGATCAGGCATCTTATCCCCTATCCTTTGGATAGGGGATAAGATGTTTAAGCACCAGAGTACCCCTTTAAAAAAAAAAAAAGTTTTCCACCGGAGTACCCCTTTAAGAACACTTCAATAGATTTGAAGAGTGCCCAGAGACAGAAATTAAATGTGAAATGTTGACCAATCTAGTCAACATATTGGTGTAAACGTACACCAAACATAAGATGGTATAAAGAGATCTAATATGCTTTTCAAATTGCAGAAAATGTATCAGGTTACTTTCACCATTTTGAGAAATTTGCCACAATTTGTACTATTTCTGTGGACAAGGAAACTCGTGCACTCACTGACACTTTGATGACTATTCCCCATCGTCCTGTTGTATATACTCATTTTATACATATGAGAAAGGTTCATGCCCTTTTAGCTATTGTAGGTTATATTCATTTAGCTTAGAGTTGTTCTATATACTAATCTACCCCTTCTTTTCTTCTTCAGACATTTCTCTGCTATTTGGCAACTTATGATATTTTGATGATGTCTTCTAACTACCAAGTTTTTCTTTTTTTGCAGGTTTAACCCAAGAGGGATCTGGATTAAATCCTGAAGAAATATATTGTCAGGATGAAGGCTTATCATCTGGTATGGGCGTAGAGTCAGCACAGACTGATCAAGATCAAGGATCTGTCGTGTTATTTAGTACAGACGAAGGATCTGGCATGCTAATCGGTAAAGATGAAGAATCTGGCGTGTTATTTAATTAAGACCAAGGGTCTGGCGTATTATTCGTCAAGAAGACCAAGGATTTGGCATGCTATTCAATCACGACCAAGGATCTGGCATGTTAATCGCTAAACACCAAAGATTTTGAAGTGATCAAGTAAACAGACCACCCATGATCATTAGGGAGATCCCCAATTATGTTTATTGGTTTTATTTCTGCTTTTATGAATGTTTGTTCTTCTTTTGGCCTTTATGTGAAATTCATTGTGTAAAAATCTTTTTTTTTTTTTTTTTTATACTTTTGTAATAAAAAAATATTTTTAATTGTACAATTCAGCTATTTGTTTCATGTGTGTATTATTATTAAAATCACAATGAGACAAAGAAGAAAACTGAATCATAAAGACCTGCTCCACTATTAAACTATTAAGCCCCCTTTCCCTTTATTGAAGAAAAAATCTACAACATGCTCTTATTTGAAATTGACAGCAAGATATGAAAAAATAAATCATCTTAACCCCTTAACAACCACGGACGTAAATGTATGTCCTGGCTTGGCGGGACTTCGCGCACCAGGACTTACATTTATGTCCTGTGTATGACCGCGAGCATCGGAACGGTGCTCGCGTCATACACGGCAGGTTCCGGCTGCTAGCAGCAGCCGGGGACCCGCCCGTAATGGCCGACATCCGCGATAGCAATCAAAGGATTGCTATAGATAGTCCCCTATGGGGACATAAAAAGTGTCAGATAAAAGTTGAAAAATTTAAAAATAAAAAGTAAAAAAAAGTGAAAAATCCCCTCCCACAATAAAAAATGAGAAATTGTCAGTTTTTCCCATTTTACCCCCAAAAAGCGTAATTTTTTTAATAAACATATTTGGTATCGCCGCGTGCATAAATGTCCGTACTATCAAAATATAATGTTAATTATCCCGTATGGTGAATGACGTAAACGTAAAAAATTTGAAAAGTCCAAAAATGCAGCTTTTTTGTCACATTTTATTAAAAAAAATATAAAAAAATTATCTAAAAGTTTTATATATGCAAATGTAGTATCGATAAAATGTACAGATGACGGCGCAAAAAATGAGCCCTCATTCTGCCCTATATATGGAAAATGAAAAAGTTATAGGTGGTCAAAATAGGTTTTAGATGACTGATTTTGTACAAAAAGTTTTAGATTTTTTTTTAAGCGGTACAAAAATATAAAAGTATCTAGCCACGGGTATCATTTTAATCGCATTGACTCACATAATAAAGAAAACATGTCATTTTTACCGTAAAGTATATAGTGTGAAAACAAAACCCTCCAAAATGCGCAAAATTGTGGTTTTCATTTAAATTTCCTCCCTAAAATTTTTTTGGGGGGGTTCGCCGTACATTTTATGGTAAAATGAGAGGTTTCATTACAAAGTACAATTGGTCATGCAAAAAAAAACAAGCCCTTATATGGGTCTGTAGATGGAAATATAAAGGAGTTATGGATTTTAGAAGGCGAGGAGGAAAAAACGGAAACGCAAAAATTAAATTGGCCTGGTCCTTAAGGTGAAAATTGGCTTGGTCCTTAAGGGGTTAAACCCTCCCCCCACCCAAAAAAAAAAAAAAAATAACTTGAAAAATAATATTCCCATATTCACTCATAGTTGCACACACACCCCATTTTGAATTGATGTTCATGCCCACCTGACTATTAAGACAAAAGTGCAGAAAGTCAGACAAATAGTACAATTTCTATGCTAGTCTCATGTGCTAGTCTTAAATAAAAACTCACAAGCGTTAGATGGGGCAAATTTATTAATAGGCATATTGCATTTCAGTGGCTGTTCAAGCAACACACTTTCAAACCTACCCCAGCTCCAAGCAGGAATACATTTCCAGCTACATCCTATGTTAGATGTCTGGAGGACCATGTCCTCTGGAAGTAGCTAGTTCTCAAAAACAAGCCAGCAGGGTGATGGGGGACACAGGACATGGCCATTTACCACCAACACAGGCATATTTTCTTGGTAAGCATGTACATTACGGTATGACACTTAATTACAAAACACAGAGATATGTGGAAACAGAAAGACGGACAAACGGATGCGCTATCTTGTGCCGTTACCAAAAGAGAGACAGGTACATGTAGTTACACAGAGTGCTCACATACCTGGCCATGTTGGCCTTAGAGCTCAACATCTATCTTGGGGTGCAGTGACAGATTTTGTTGCATGGCTGCCCAGGACCTGGATCCACCTGCAGGAAGATGGCTGAAGGATACTTGCATTACCACTGGAGGAGTCAGAATGGAGGAAAAAATCCCAGGGTGGTTGGGGGGGGAACACACAGCAAGCAGTGAAATAACCACGAGCCCCGTGGATTAGGATAAAGCAGACATGCATTTCGAGAGCGCTCGCTCTCTTTTTCAAGTCTCTGCCTTAATTACAAAAGTCCCCTTAAATTTGGATAACCCCCTTCAAATTATATGACTCATTATCAGACAGCAAGGGCCACAGGAATGATTGCACAAGATGATTTGGGGTGCTGCAGGAGAGATGGCGGGAATTCCCAGCGGTGGGACCCCTGCGATCAGACATCTTATCACCTATCCTCAATAACTTTCTTCACCTGTGTAGGGAAGCAACTAATCAGCAGCAGCAGGAAGACCTTGAGCAGGACCTGAACCAGCAGGTGGTGGCATACTTGAACATGACCCTGCCAACCCACATTGAAGATCCGTTGGACTTCTGGGCAGCCAAACTGGATTTGTGGCCGCAGCTAGCAGAGTTTGCCCTGGAAAAGCTGTCCAGCCCGGCCAGTAGTGTGGCATCAGAGCGGGTGTTTCGTGTAGCAGGGACCATAGTAACCCCAAGGAGAACTCGCCTGTCCACCAAAAATGTGGAGAGACTGACCTTTGTCAAGAGGAATCAGGCTTGGATCAGCAAGGATTTCCAGCCACCAATACCTGATGCATCAGACTAGATTATTCATGGTGCCACCAGTGGCGGATCCAGGATGGGAGCAACGGGGTGTGGTTTTCCCGGTACTGTATTACATCCAGTACCTAGTGTAGAGGTGCCCAAAGTCAGAGTAACTACGTTCAGGTAGGGTTCCTCAGGTGGGACAGCCCCTAGTCGCCTCTCCTTAATTATAACTTTCATATTAATAAATGTATATATTAATAATTATAGCTATATTGTATAGAAATGTATAGTACTTACCTTGTTTTAGCGTCACAGGACCTTCGGTCATGTGACCATGCTAGTAACCTCTATGGTATGTTACATAGTTACATAGTTACATAGTTAGTACGGTCGAAAAAAGACAAATGTCCATCAAGTTCAACCAGGGAATTAAGGGGTAGGGTTGTGGCGCAATATTGGGGAAGGGATGGGATTTTATATTTCTTCATAAGCATTAATGTTATTTTGTTCCATGAATGTATCTAATCCTGTTTTAAAGCTGTTAATTGTTCCTGCTGTGACCAGTTCCTGAGGTAGACCGTTCCATAAATTCACAGTCCTCACGGTAAAGAAGGCGTGTCGCCCCTTGAGACTAAACTTTTTCTTCTCCAGACAGAGTGAGTGCCCCCTCGTCCTTTGGGGGGGTTTAACCTGGAACAGTATTTCTCCATATTTTTTGTATGGGCCATTAATATACTTATATACGTTTATCATATCCCCCCTTAAACGTCTCTTCTCAAGACTAAACAATTGTAACTCCTTTAATCGCTCCTCATAGCTAAGATGTTCCATGCCCCATATTAGTTTAGTCGCGAGTCTCTGCACCCTCTCCAACTCCGCAGCGTCCCCCCTATGGACAGGTGCCCAAAACTGAACAGCACACTCAAGGTGAGGCCGTACCAATGCTTTATAAAGGGGGAGTATTATGTCCCTGTCCCTTGAGTCCATGCCTCTTTTGATACATGACAATATCCTGCCGGCTTTGGAAGCAGCAGCCTGACATTGCATGCTATTCTGTAGGACTGTGATCTACAAGTACACCCAGATCCTTCTCTACCAGTGACTCTGCCAGTTTAATCCCCCCTAAGACATACGATGCATGCAGGTTATTAGTACCCAGATGCATAACTTTACATTTATCCACATTGAACCTCATTTGCCAAGTGGATGCCCAGACACTTAGTCTATCCAAGTCATCTTGTAACTTATGCACATCCTCTATAGACTGTACCGTGCTACAAAGCTTGGTGTCATCTGCAAAGATAGAAACAGAGCTGTTAATACCATCCTCTATATCATTGATAAATAAATTAAACAACAGCGGGCCCAGTGCTGAAAATGGGGTACACCACTAATTACCGGGGACCAATCAGAGTACGAATCATTGACCACCACTCTCTGGGTACGATTCATGAGCCAGTGTTCAATCCAGTTACAAACTAAAATTTCCAAACCCAAAGACCTTAACTTACCTGTCAGACGTCTATGAGGGACAGTATCTGTTACGCCGAGCGCTCCGGGTCCCCGCTCCTCCCCGGAGCGCTCGCAACATCCTCGCAATTGCAGCGCCCCGGTCAGACCTGCTGACCGGGTGCGCTGCGATACCTCTCCCAGCCGGGATGCGATTCGCGATGCGGCAGGCGCCCGCTCGCGATGCGCTTCCCGGCTCCCGTACCTGACTCGCTCTCCGTCGGTCTTGTCCCGGCGCGCGCGGCCCCGCTCCCTAGGGCGCGCGCGCGCCGGGTCTCTGCAATTTAAAGGGCCACTGCGCCACTGATTGGCGCAGTTAGTTTAATTAGTGTGTTCACCTGTGCACTCCCTATTTATACCTCACTTCCCCTGCACTCCCTCGCCGGATCTTGTTGCCATTGTGCCAGTGAAAGCGTTTCCTTGTGTGTTCCTAGCCTGTGTTCCAGACCTCCTGCCGTTGCCCCTGACTACGATCCTTGCTGCCTGCCCCGACCTTCTGCTACGTCCGACCTTGCTCTTGTCTACTCCCTTGTACCGCGCCTATCTTCAGCAGTCAGAGAGGTTGAGCCGTTGCTGGTGGATACGACCTGGTTGCTACCGCCGCTGCAAGACCATCCCGCTTTGCGGCGGGCTCTGGTGAATACCAGTAGCAACTTAGAACCGGTCCACCAGCACGGTCCACGCCAATCCCTCTCTGGCACAGAGGATCCACCACCTGCCAGCCGAATCGTGACAGTAGATCCGGCCATGGATCCCGCTGAAGTCCCACTGCCAGTTGTCGCCGACCTCACCACGGTGGTCGCCCAGCAGTCGCAACAGATAGCGCAACAAGGCCACCAGCTGTCTCAACTGACCGTGATGCTACAGCAGCTTCTACTACAGCTTCAGCAATCATCTCCTCCGCCAGCTCCTGCACCTCCTCCGCAGCGAGTGGCCGCTTGCGGCCTACGATTATCCTTGCCGGATAAATTTGATGGGGGGAAGTTTTGCCGTGGCTTTCTTTCGCAATGTTCCCTGCACTTGGAGATGATGTCGGACCAGTTTCCTACTGAAAGGTCTAAGGTGGCTTTCGTAGTCAGCCTTCTGTCTGGGAAAGCTCTGTCATGGGCCACACCGCTCTGGGACCGCAATGACCCCGTCACTGCCTCTGTACACTCCTACTTCACGGAGATTCGAAGTGTCTTTGAGGAACCTGCCCGAGCCTCTTCTGCTGAGACTGCCCTGCTGAACCTGGTCCAGGGTAATTCTTCTGTTGGCGAGTACGCCATCCAATTCCGTACTGTTGCCTCCGAATTATCCTGGAATAATGAGGCCCTCTGCGCGACCTTTAAAAAAGGCCTATCCAGCAACATTAAAGATGTTCTGGCCGCACGAGAAATTCCTGCTAACCTGCATGAACTTATTCATCTGGCCACCCGCATTGACATGCGTTTTTCCGAAAGGCGTCAGGAGCTCCGCCAGGATATGGACTTTGTTCGCTCAAGGCGTTTTTTCTCCCCGGCTCCTCTCTCCTCTGGTCCTCTGCAATCCGTTCCTGTGCCTCCCGCCGTGGAGGCTATGCAAGTTGAACGGTCTCACTTGACACCTCAAGAGAGGACACGACGCCGCATGGAGAATCTGTGCCTGTACTGTGCCGGTACCGAACACTTCCTGAAGGATTGTCCTATCCGTCCTCCCCGCCTGGAAAGACGTACGCTGACTCCGCACAAAGGTGAGGCAGTTCTTGATGTCAACTCTGCTTCTCCACGCCTTACTGTGCCTGTGCGATTATCTTCCTTTACCTTCTCCTTCTCTGCTATGGCCTTCTTGGATTCCGGATCTGCAGGAAATTTTATTTTGGCCTCTCTCATCAACAGGTTCAACATCCCAGTGACCAGTCTCGCCAGACCCCTCTACATCAATTGTGTTAACATTGAAAGATTGGACTGTACCGTGCGTTACCGCACGGAACCTCTCCTAATGTGCATCGGACCTCATCACGAAAAAATTGAGTTTTTGGTCCTCTCCAACTGCACTTCCGAAATTCTTCTTGGATTACCGTGGCTTCAACGCCATTCCCCAACCCTTGATTGGTCCACAGGAGAGATCAAGAGCTGGGGTACCTCTTGTTTCAAGGACTGTCTTAAACCGGTTCCCTGTACTCCCTGCCGTGACCCTGTGGTTCCCCCTGTAACCGGTCTTCCTAAGGCTTATATGGACTATGCTGACGTGTTTTGCAAAAAGCAAGCTGAGACTTTACCTCCTCACAGGCCTTATGACTGTCCTATTGACCTCCTCCCGGGTACTACTCCACCCCGGGGCAGAATTTATCCTCTGTCTGCTCCAGAGACTCTTGCTATGTCTGAATACATCCAGGAAAATTTAAAAAAGGGGTTTATCCGCAAATCCTCCTCTCCTGCCGGAGCTGGATTTTTCTTTGTGTCCAAAAAAGATGGCTCCCTACGTCCTTGCATTGATTACCGAGGACTAAATAAAATCACGGTAAAGAACCGCTACCCCCTACCTCTTATCTCAGAACTCTTTGATCGCCTTCAAGGTGCCCACATCTTTACCAAACTGGTCTTAAGAGGTGCTTATAATCTCATCCGCATCAGGGAGGGGGACGAATGGAAGACTGCATTTAACACCAGAAATGGACACTTTGAATATCTGGTCATGCCCTTTGGCCTGTGCAACGCCCCTGCTGTCTTCCAAGACTTTGTTAATGAAATTTTTCGTGATCTCTTATATTCCTGTGTTGTGGTTTATCTGGACGATATTCTGATTTTTTCTGCCAACTTAGAAGAACACCGCCAACATGTCCGCATGGTTCTTCAGAGACTTCGAGACAATCAACTTTATGCCAAAATGGAGAAATGTCTGTTTGAATGCCAATCTCTTCCTTTCTTAGGATACTTGGTCTCTGGCCAGGGATTACAAATGGACCCAGACAAACTCTCTGCCGTCTTAGATTGGCCACGCCCCTCCGGACTCCGTGCTATCCAACGTTTTTTGGGGTTCGCCAATTATTACAGACAATTTATTCCACACTTTTCCACTATTGTGGCTCCTATCGTGGCTTTAACCAAGAAAAATGCCAATCCCAAGTCCTGGTCTCCCCAAGCGGAAGACGCATTTAAACGTCTCAAGTCTGCCTTTTCTTCTGCTCCCGTGCTCTCCAGACCTGACCCATCTAAACCCTTCCTATTGGAGGTAGATGCCTCCTCTGTGGGAGCTGGAGCTGTCCTTCTACAAAAAAATTCTTCCGGGCATGCTGTTACTTGTGTTTTTTTTTCTAGGACCTTCTCTCCGGCGGAGAGGAACTACTCCATCGGGGATCGAGAGTTACTGGCCATTAAATTGGCGCTTGAGGAATGGAGGCATCTGCTGGAGGGATCAAAATTTCCTGTTATCATATACACCGATCACAAGAATCTCTCCTATCTGCAGTCTGCCCAACGGCTGAACCCTCGCCAGGCCAGGTGGTCGTTGTTGTTTGCCCGTTTTAACTTTGAAATTCACTTTCGCCCTGCCACCAAGAACATTAGGGCCGATGCCCTCTCTCGTTCCTCGGATGCCTCGGAAGTAGAGGTCTCTCCGCAACACATCATTCCTCCTGACTGTCTGATCTCCACTTCTCCAGCCTCCATCAGGCAAACTCCTCCAGGGAAGACCTTCGTTTCTCCACGCCAACGTCTCGGGATTCTCAAATGGGGACACTTCTCCCACCTCGCAGGCCATACGGGCATCAAAAAATCCTTGCAACTCATCTCTCGTTTCTATTGGTGGCCGACTCTGGAGACGGATGTTGTTGATTTTGTGCGGGCCTGTACTGTCTGTGCCCGGGATAAGACTCCTCGCCAGAAACCTGCTGGTCTCCTTCATCCTCTGCCTGTCCCCGAACAGCCTTGGTCACTGATTGGTATGGACTTTATTACAGACTTACCCCCATCCTGTGGCAACACCGTTGTTTGGGTGGTCGTTGATCGATTTTCCAAGATGGCACATTTTATTCCTCTTCCTGGTCTTCCTTCAGCGCCTCAGTTGGCAAAACAATTTTTTGTACACATTTTTCGTCTTCACGGTTTGCCCACGCAGATCGTCTCGGATAGAGGCGTCCAATTCGTGTCTAAATTCTGGAGGGCCCTCTGTAAACAGCTCAAGATTAAATTAAACTTCTCTTCTTCTTATCATCCCCAATCCAATGGGCAAGTAGAAAGAATTAACCAGGTCCTGGGTGACTATTTACGGCATTTTGTTTCCTCCCGCCAGGATGACTGGGCAGATCTTCTACCATGGGCCGAATTCTCATACAACTTCAGAGTCTCAGAATCTTCTGCTAAGTCCCCATTTTTCGTGGTGTACGGCCGTCACCCTCTTCCCCCCCTCCCTACTCCTTTGCCCTCTGGTTTGCCCGCTGTGGATGAAGTGACTCGTGATCTTTCCACCATATGGAAAGAGACCCAAAATTCTCTTTTACAGGCTTCATCCCGCATGAAAAGGTTTGCCGATAAGAAAAGAAGAACTCCCCCCATTTTTGCACCCGGAGACAAGGTATGGCTCTCCGCTAAATATGTCCGCTTTCGTGTCCCCAGTTACAAACTGGGACCACGCTATCTTGGTCCTTTCAAAGTCTTGTGCCAGATTAATCCTGTCTCTTATAAACTCCTTCTTCCTCCTTCTCTCCGTATTCCCAATGCCTTCCATGTCTCTCTCCTTAAACCACTCATCATTAACCGCTTCTCTCCCAAACTTGTTTCTCCCACTCCTGTTTCCGGCTCTTCTGACATCTTCTCCGTGAAGGAGATTCTGGCCTCCAAGACGGTCAGAGGAAAAAAATTCTTCTTGGTGGATTGGGAAGGCTGTGGTCCTGAAGAGAGATCCTGGAAACCTGAGGACAACATCCTAGACAAAAGTCTGGTCCTCAGGTTCTCAGGCTCCAAGAAGAGGGGGAGACCCAAGGGGGGGGTACTGTTACGCCGAGCGCTCCGGGTCCCCGCTCCTCCCCGGAGCGCTCGCAACATCCTCGCAATTGCAGCGCCCCGGTCAGACCTGCTGACCGGGTGCGCTGCGATACCTCTCCCAGCCGGGATGCGATTCGCGATGCGGCAGGCGCCCGCTCGCGATGCGCTTCCCGGCTCCCGAACCTGACTCGCTCTCCGTCGGTCTTGTCCCGGCGCGCGCGGCCCCGCTCCCTAGGGCGCGCGCGAGCCGGGTCTCTGCAATTTAAAGGGCCACTGCGCCACTGATTGGCGCAGTTAGTTTAATTAGTGTGTTCACCTGTGCACTCCCTATTTATACCTCACTTCCCCTGCACTCCCTCGCCGGATCTTGTTGCCATTGTGCCAGTGAAAGCGTTTCCTTGTGTGTTCCTAGCCTGTGTTCCAGACCTCCTGCCGTTGCCCCTGACTACGATCCTTGCTGCCTGCCCCGACCTTCTGCTACGTCCGACCTTGCTCTTGTCTACTCCCTTGTACCGCGCCTATCTTCAGCAGTCAGAGAGGTTGAGCCGTTGCTGGTGGATACGACCTGGTTGCTACCGCCGCTGCAAGACCATCCCGCTTTGCGGCGGGCTCTGGTGAATACCAGTAGCAACTTAGAACCGGTCCACCAGCACGGTCCACGCCAATCCCTCTCTGGCACAGAGGATCCACCACCTGCCAGCCGAATCGTGACAGTATCAAACGCTTTAGCAAAATCCAGAAACACTATATTCACAGCCATTCCTCTGTCAAGGCTTCTACTCACCTCTTCATAAAAGCAAATTAGATTGGTTTGACAACTTCTATCCTTAGTAAACCCATGCTGGCTATCACTTATAATACAACTATCCCCTATGTATTCCTGTATGTAATCCCTTATAAGTCCTTCAAACAATTTACCCACAATGCACGTTAAACTTACCGGTCTATAGTTTCCTGGGGAAGACCTAGAGCCCTTTTTGAAGATTGGCACCACATTCGCCTTGCGCCAGTCCCCTGGCACAATACCAGACACCAGAGAATCTCTAAATATCATGAACAGGGGTACAGATATTACTGAACTTACCTCTCTAAGAACTCTTGGGTGTAGTCCATCCGGCCCTGGGGATTTGCTTACATTTATATCACTTAACTTACCTTGTACCATCTCTACATTAAGCCAGTTCAGTACATTACATGATGTGTTACCAGCACTGACCTGGCCAATGTCAGCTCCTTTTTCCATAGTGTAATGTTGCAGGACCTTAGGAGGTCCTTGGGTCACGTGTTACCCACAAATCTCTGTTAAGGTGATTGACATCCGTTTGGACCAATAAGCGTTAGTCCAGCCCCTGCCCATATGAGGGAGCTGCGTCCAATTATCGCTCTCTTGGGTTGCTGCTCTCGTGGATGCCGGACTAACAGGACGGAGTGCTCCGCAACTTTCAAAGACACGCTAGGCCTCAAAACTTACGGCCTCAGCAGAACCAAAAATCGTGAGTATTATACTAATTCCTGCTAATACTAGCGTGACTACTGGACCGCAACTAATTCCCCTAAATCCAGTGGAACAGCATAATATACTAGAGACTCTTAAAGCTGAAGTCTAGACATGTGCAATTTGTTTCGGCACGAATGTCTAATTTACTGAATGTTACCGTTTTTGGGCATTCGGACCGATCCAAATGCACGAAAACATATTTTGAACATTCCCGAATAGCCACGATAGTACGAATAGCAAAATAACGAATGCATTTGTTATTTACCGAATGCATGCGGTAAATAACGAATGCATTCGTTATCCATAAACGAACGTAAAGAATTAATTCTAATAAAAAAATAATAATAAAAAAGATACAGTAGTGATGGAAAAAAATGTATCTAACGAAATGTATCTTTTTTATTATGAAATGTTTATTAATTTTTAAACAGGGATCAATTTATGTGAGCGGGTAAAGCACTAAAAATGTAGCCGACAATAATAAAAATGTAGTGTGTGCATGTTTTTCACTTTTTCACTTTTTTTTTTTTAGGTAGTACTACTACTCCCAGCATGGAACACACTGTTCCATGATGGGAGTAGTAGTTACCTGTACTAATTGACAGATCGCCGGGGTCCCTTGCGATCCTCTTGTATAATGTATAGATGCGGCGGCCGCTCTTCTATGGTCCCCTGCACTCATGTATATATACACCTATTAATATTTCCTGCAGAGCTGTGATTGGCCAGATGGTTCCAGCCAATCACAGCTCTCTGTGAGAAATAGGAATATGTGTATATATACGGCCGTGCAGGGGACCATAGGAGAGTGGCCGCCGCATCCATACATTATACAGGAGCATCACAGCGGGTGTCAGGAGTGATACCCGCAGTGATCTTTCCTTAATTACAAGTACTACTACTCCCAACATGGAGTACACTCTGCTCCATGCTGGGAGCTGTAGTACCTGCATTAATAGACAGATTGCAGCGGGTGTCAGAAGTTACACTCGCTGAGATATGTCTATTAATGCAGGTACTACAGCTCCCAGCATGGAGCAGAGTGTGCTCCATGTTGGGAGTAGTAGTACCTGCAGTAAGGGACAGATCACAGTGGATGTCAATCCTCCTGATGTGAATGTCGGGATCAGCTGTTCTCAAGGCTACAGAGCCGGGAGAACAGCTGACGCTGAGCCGTAGGTATATATCGTATATCTACTGCCCAGCAAGAACTTACAGTGAGCCTGCAATGTGTATACAGTATACACATTGCTGGCTCACTTAACCCCTTGCTGAGCTGTGCGCTATGCGCAAGCCCAGAAAGGAAAGAGTTAACTTACACTGCTGGACAGTGTAGGTTAACCCTTTGGGCGGTATACACTATATACAGCTATCTATAGATAGCTGTATATAGTGTATACAGAAGACAAAGTCCGCTTACTTCCCTCGAGTCCCGGGCAGGTCCGTGTAGCTCCGCCCCTAGTGATGACATAATTAGGGGAGGAGCTACAGAAGGGAACAAGGCTAGTTAATCTTAAATGGGCACTGTAACCAACTTTATTTTTTGATATGTTGTAGTACTTATGTACTACATCATATCTCCAATATACTTTTATTTTATTTTTTTCATTAAAAAGGTTTAATTTACATTTAAAAACCGTCCACTGAAAAAGGACTGATTTTGGAGTGGCAATCAATCCTTTTCCAGTTAGGCTGCACTCGCTCCCTGCCTGTCAATCAGACAGGCGGGAGAGAGCGCATTGGCTCCCCGGCCACTGACTGGGGGGCCACTCCTCCCGCACATCGCCGCCGCCTCGTTGCCGCTGCTGTCCCTGCACGCCCGCTGCCGGACTCTGCAGTAATTGCAAGTGTAATGAGGGAACGGGGTATGCGGGGCGGGGGGGGGGGGGGAACGGGCTAGCAGAAGAAAAAAAAATAGGATGGTGGGAGCTACCCTTTAAGCTCTGTTCACATTGTCCGTTTTGTATAATGTGAACAGACCCTTCTGGCAGTGTCTACCCAGACAGGGAGACTCCAGCTGTTACTCCATGCTGTCTAGGCATGCTGGGAGTTGTAGTTTTGCCCAATTGGTGGCTCCCTGTTTTGGGTAGACATTGCATCATGGGTGCTCTCCCCAGTGGACAGCTCCAAAAATGTCATAACCAATTTTTTGTGTTTTTTTTTCTTCTCGTTTCAGATCCGTGCATGCAGAGGATTACTGCGGATTCGATGGATTACGGCGGATTAATTTCTTTTCTTTTAATAAAATGGTTAACGAGGGCTGTGGGGGAGTGTTTTTTTAAATAAAATTATTTTTACAATGTGTTTTTTTTATTGAATTTTCAGGGTTAGTAGTGGAAGTCCGTCTTATTAACAGAATCCATTACTAAGCCAGGGCTTAGCGCTAGCCCCAAAAACAGCTAGCGCTAACCCCCAATTATTACCTCGGTACCCACCGCCACAGGGTAACGACAGGTCCGGAGCGTCAAAAATGGCGCGCCTGGGCGTTAACAGGCTGGCATTATTTAGGCTGGGGAGGGCCAGTAACAATGATCCTCGCCCACCCTGGTAACTTCAGGCTGTTGCTGTTTGGTTAGTATTGTGCTGAGAATGAATAAACGGGGAACCCTATAAGTTTTTTTAATTTAACCTCTTAAGGACTTAGGGCGAACCTGTACGCCCTAAGCCCAGTGTGAAAAACAGGGTCACGCTGTGACCCCGCATCACACCGGGTCAGTCCCGGCTGCTAACGATAGCCGGGACCCTGGGCTAACAGCGCGCGGCACCGATCGTTGTGCCGCACGCTGCTAACCCTTCAGACGCGGTGGTCAAAGTTGACCACCGCGTCTGAAAACTAAAGTAAACGGTTCCCGGCAGCTCAGTCGGCTGATCGGGACATCGCGATAAAATCGCGATGCTCCGATCAGCTGGGACGCAGGCGGAGGTCTCCTTACCTGACTCAGCGGCATCCAATCGGGGATTAATTGCTCCAAGCCTGAACTACAGGATTGCAGTGTGTGCAGTGTTATAGGTCCCTATGGGAGCTATAGCACTGCAAAAAAAAAGTGAAAAAAAAAAAGTTAACAAAGGTCATTTAACCCCTTCCCTAATAAAAGCTTGAATCACCCCCCTTTTCCCATAAAAAAAAAACCAGTGTAAATAAAAATAAAAATTAACATATGTGGTATCGCCGCGTGCGTAAATGTCCGAACTATAAAATTACATCATTAATTAAACCGCGCGGTCAATGGCGTACGTGCAAAAAAATTCCAAACTCCAAAATAGCGTATTTTTGGTAACTTTTTATATCATAAAAAAAGGAATAAAAAGCGATCAAAAAGTCAGATCAAAATTTCAGAACACGGCGCAAAAAATTAGCCCTCATACCAGCCCGTACGCGGAAAAATTAAAAAGTTACAGGTGTCAGAAGATGACAATTTTAAACTTAGACATTTTCCTGCATGTAGTTATGATTTTTTTCAGAAGTGCGACAAAATCAAACCTATATAAGTAGGGTATCATTTTAACCGTATGGATCTACAGAATAAAGATAAGGTGTAATTTTGACCAAAAAATGCACTGCGTAGAAACGGAAGCCCCCAAAAGTTACAAAATGAAATTTTTTCTTCAATTTTGTTGCACAATGATTTATTTTTCCGTTTCGCCGTGGATTTTTTGGTAAAATGACTAATATCCCTGCAAAGTAGAATTGGCGGCGCAAAAAATAAGTCATCCAATGGATTTTTAGGTGCAAAATTGAAAGCGTTATGATTTTTAGACGGTGATGAGGAAAAAATGAATATGCAAAAACGGAAAAACGCTGAGTCCTTAAGGGTTAATACTGGGGAGAAAAACTGTAATAAACCTCCTCATGTAATCTCCTTACTACTGGGGTGACACACTGTAACAAACCACCTACTCATGTAATTACCTTACTACTGAGGTGACATGCGTCCTCCACTCCAGCTCTGCTCAGCCCCGCCTCCTTCACAGCCTCACACAGGTCCTTCAGCCATCATTTCTTCTATCCTGCACAACTCAGCCCCGCCTCCAGCATATCACTGGTCACATGATGGTGACATCATCACAGGTCCTATACCACTAGCATCTAGAAGACCAGCTGGGGAGAAGGCGGAGGGAGGGGGTAAAGCGCTGCGCTGCGCTCCTGACAGCCAGTCAGTAGACTGATAGAGGAGCGCAGCAGCACCACCAGTGTTGTTTTAGGGCTTTCGGTGAAAAAAAAAAAAAAAAACTGTGGCTGCGGGTTGCGCACTCATTAAGTGTGCTGTAGGCAGCCGCCTTGTTTGCCTATGGGTTGTGGGCTTGGTTTCATATGCACAATCTTTTAGTGAGTAAGTGAAGAGCTGTAAAAAGGATGTGACAGGTAGGAATACGTGTTGAGTTGGGGATATGTTCTATGCCTATTAACAATAAGGCAAGTTTTGGGTATAGAGTGGAATACATTTCAGAAAGATTGTTTATGGGTTTTCCAATGTTCTTCCAGAAAGGAATGATAGTTGTACAATTCCATAAATGTGGGTAATATTTTGCTATATTTAGCATAGATTTTGATATCACAGTTAAAGGGGTACTCCGCTGCTCAGCGTTTGAAACAAACTGTTCCGAACTCTGGAGCCTGGAGTTCATGACATCATAGCCCTGCCCCCTCATGATGTCACGCCCCGCCCTTCAATGCAAGTCTATGGGAGGGGGCGTGACAGCTGTCACTACTAAGCCTGAAAATTCAATTTTAAAAAAAAGACGACACATTGGAAAAATTATTTTATTTTAAAAAACACTCCCCCACAGTCCTTGTTAACCATTTTATTAAAAGGAAAAAAATCCAGTTCATTCGCAGTAGACCTCCAAATCCGCTGTAATCCTCTGCATACACGTATCTGAAACGAAAAGAAAAAAAAACACCAAAAATTGGTTAGTACATTTGTGGCACTCTCCGCTGGGGAGAGCGCCCATATTGCAATGTCTTCCCAAAAAGGGAGCCTCCAATTGTTGCAAAACTACAACTCCCAGCATGCACAGAAAGCCTTTGGCTGGGAGTTGTAGTTTAGCAATAACTGGAATCTCCCTGTCTGGGAAGACACTGCCAGATGGGTCTGTTCACATTTTACAAAATGTACAATGTGTACAGAGCCTCACACCCTTACCAGCCTGGCTCCCGTCTTCACGGATCCGGGACTGGAGGGAAGTAAGCGGACTTTGTCATCTGTATATAGTGTATACCGCCCAGAGGGTTAACCTACACTGTCCAGCAGTGTAAGTTAACTCTTTCCTTGCTGGGCAGGTGCATAGCGCACAGCTCAGCTAAGGGTTATGTGAGCCAGCAATGTGTATACTGTATACACATTGCAGGCTCACTGTAATTTCTTGCTGGGCAGTAGATAGAGGACATATATCTACTGCTTAGCATCAGCTGTTCTCCTGGTTCTGTAAGGAGTGACACTGTGATCTGTCGCTTACTGCAGGTACTACTGCTACCAACTTGGAGAACACTCTGCTCCATGCTGGGAGCTGTAGTACCTTCATTAATAAACAGATCGCAGTGAGTGTCACTCCTGACACCCGTTGCGATCCTCCTGTATAATGTATAGATGCGGGCGCCCACTCTTCTATGGTCCCCTGCACTGACGTATATATATACCTATTCATATTTCCCACAGAGTTGTGATTGGCTGGAACCATTTGGCCAATCACAACTCTCTGCGGGAAATATGAATAGGTGTATATATACGTCAGTGCAGGGGACCATGGAAGAGCGGATGGCTGCATCTATAAATGATACAGAAGGATCGCAACGGACCTGGGGCGATCTGTTAATTGGTCCAGGTACTACTACTCCCATCATGTAAATAGTAGTACTACCTAAAAAATAAAAAAAAAGTGAAAAACACACACATACTACATTTTTATTATTGTCGGCTAAATTTTTAGTGTCCTGCCTGCACACATAAATTAATCCCTGTTTAACTTCTTGGGGACGGAGGGCGTACCTATACGCCCTTAGCCCACTCCCTTTCTATAACACGGGGCCACGCCGTGGCCCTGCATCATAGAAGGTCGTGCCCAGCCTCTAACAACGGCCAGGACTCGTGGCTAATAGCGCACGGCACTGATTGTGGTGCTGTACGCTATTTACCCTTTAGAGTCGGCGTTCAAAGTTGAACGCCGCGTCTATAGTGAAAGTAAAGTGCTGCCGGTTAGCTCAGGGAGCTGTTCGGATTTCGCCGCGACATCCCGAACAGCTGTAAAGACATCAGGAGGGTCCCTACCTTCCTCCGTGCTGTCCGATCGCCGAATGACTGCTCAGTGCCTGAGATCCAGGCATGAGCAGTCAAGCGGCAGAATCATTGATCATTGGTTTCCTATGAGAAACCAATGATCAATGTAAAATATCAGTGTGTGCAGTGTTATAGCCCCCTATGGGAGCCATAACACTGCAAAAAAAAAAAAAAAGAGGAAAAAAAGTGTATAAAGATCATTTAACTCCTTCCCTAATAAAAGCTTGAATCCCTCCCCTTTTCCCAATAAAAAAAAAAAAAAACTGTGCAAATAAAAATAAACATATGTGGTATTGCCGTGTGTGGAAATGTCAGAATTATAAAAATATATCGTTAATTAAACCGCACGGTCAATGGCGTACACGCAAAAAAAATCCAAAGTCCAAAATAGCGTATTTTTAGTCACTATTTATATCATGAAAAAATGAATAAAAAGTGATAAAAAAAAGTCCGATCAATGCATAAATGGTATAAACTTCAGATCATGGTGCAAAAAATGAGCCCTCACACATCCCCATACGTGGTAAAATTAAAAAGTTATAGGGGTCAGAAGATGACAATAACCCAATTATATTATATGCCCAATAACCCAATAATCAGTCCATGTAAAAGGGCCATTAGTTCTTTAAGTCTTTCCTGGTAAGGTTTATGCTTAATTCCTTTCACCATTTTATAGCCTGTCTTTGGACCTTTTTTATTTTATTAATATATCTTTGCAGGTAAGGTCTCCAGAAATTAACACAGTTCCAGATATGATCTTACTTTATCTCTATACCATGGGATTACACTATATAACTCTAGCTATGCAGCCAAGCATCCAAGCTACTTCCCCTAATGCCTGGCCTGTCAGAAATCACCACCCCTAAGGCAGTGTTCAGACGTTGATTTTGTGCCATATTTTCCCATGATTTTCCGAAATCGTGGCAAAAAACATGCATCATATTTACCTCAATTTTGGAAAAAGTGCTTAAAAAAACATCATTAAAATGTGACAGAGACAGAGCCTAAATTATTATCTACTGAAGTCATTGTTAACACAGAACTGTCCTTTGATTTTTATTTTTTTTCAATTTAAATAGAATTGTGACAATTTGATCACATTTTGCACCTTTGCACAGATTCTAGGCTAATCTCGTGACACTTTTTTGAGCAGTTGTGAAGATCCACCAATGGAATAAAGTCTGTGCTACAATCAGATGCAAGATTTAACAAAACAAAAAACGAAGAGATAAACAAAAGAACGTCTACAGACGAGACCTTAACAAACACCACACATGATAAATGCCCCCTGTGTTCTTTTCTTTAATCCTCTTTACAAGTCTAACTCCTCCAGCCCAGACTGCATTTCAGATGCAAACAAAGTTAGGGATGATTCTTTACTGTCCTTATCACCTTATCCAACAACATTCAAGGTCTAAAGTTTCTGGTTTTGCATTCAATAATAGATTTCATCTCAGCTGAACTTGCAATACACAGGTTAACACAATGTGTTATTTTTTATTTTTTCATTTTTATTGCACTTTTATCTACAAAAATGTACTGTATGTGCTTTTACCATGAATCGTTCCGGTTTTGTGACATAGATTTTGGCAGCATGGGCAGCATCGTCAATAACTTCTTGTAATATATCTAAATAAACAGTAAGAATGCATGCATTTCATGGCAAGTGTATTTTAACAGTTAAAGGGGTACTCCAGTGGAAAACAAATGTTTTTAAATCAACTGGTGCCAGAAAGTTAAACAGATTTGTGAATTACTTCTATTTAAAAATCCCAAGCCTTCCAGTACTTATCAGCTGCTGTATGTTCCAGAGGAAGTTGTGTAGTACTTTCCAGTCTGACCACATTGCTCTCTGCTGACACCTCTGTCCGTGTCAGGAACTGTATAAAGTAGAAGCAAATACCTATAGCAAACCTCTCCTGCTGTGGATATTGCCTGACACAGTGTCAGCAAAAAGCACTGTGGTCGTTCAGAAAAGAACTACACAGCTTCCTCTGGAGCATACAGCAGCTGATAAGTACTGGAAGGATTAAGCTTTTCAAATAAATGTAATTTACAAATCTGTTTAACTTTCTGGCATCTAGTTGCTTTGAAAAAACATTTTTTCCACTGGTGTACCCCTTCAAGATGCCTACAGATTTGCTGTGAAATAATATGTTATGGTCATGGTCAAATGCAAACTTTTGTTAGATATACCTGGATTGCATGCGGCAAGCAAATACTAATAAAAAGGCGACTAAATGTCTGTCTGATACTAAATATTATTTCCACCATAAAGTCAGTTTTTCTCACATACAACATAACTATTACATTGAATTAAATAAATATCTATTTATACATGAATAACCTATAAAATGACAAAATGTACAAAATGAATCAACAAAATAAACTATTATGTAAATAAGGTAAAAGGAGATCCAAGAAAAGGGAGATGAATCGCGCTGCCACAGGAAGGATTTATGGGTAAATTTATTGCACACAAAGGATCCACGCAACGCGTTTCAAAGCCGTTCCGACTTTTTCGCCTGACGAAAAAGCCGGAACGGCTTTGAAACGCTTTGCGTGGATCCTTTGTGTGCAATAAATTTACCCATATATACTTCTTGTGGCAGCGCGATTCATCTCCCTTTTCTTGGATCTCCTTTTATCTACATTTGCGCCTGGACGCTGGGAGCCGCAGCAGCCGCGGTTACAGGATTCCTGATCAAGCGCATTGAGTGTGGTGCCTCCATTCGCACAACTCGCATAGGTGAGTGCGTTTTGATTGGGCTCTTCACTATCTCATCCATCAGGTTCCATCCAGGGGAGCGCACCCTGTTCTCTTTTGTATTATGTAGATAAAGTATATATTATAGAGAAAGTCAAATAAAGTTAAAATGTGTCCTGCTAAAACTGATTTACAAGTAACAATATTTAATCCAATAGTGGTATAAACAGTGTAGACAATGTTACTATGTTACCTTTACTGTAATTTACATTATATTGTGATAACATTGTCAATAGCTCCACCCTCCTGTGTAAAAACACTAAACAATCACTGAGACCCCCAAATATCCACACCCCCTACACAGTGTGCAGGATCGTCCTATATAAAGAGGCCTCTTACCTCTACTCCTCAGAACCTACCTACAACCATAAGAGGATGAGGACCACAATGTCCATCGCTCTCCTACTTCTTCTCAGCTGTGTGACCCAGATATTTTCTGGTAAGTCTTTTCCACTATACATATCTATCCTTGTCTGACCTCTCTATGTCCTCAGCTCCTGATCTGTTTATATGATCAAAGTATCCACAGATGCCCTCAGATTTCCAATGTGGATTGTTACTCGAATGCCACACATTGGGGGAGATTTATCAAAACCTGTCCAGAGGAAAAAATTGCTGAGTTGCCCATAGCAACCAATCAGAACGCTTATTTCATTTTCAGTGGCCTTTTACAATATGAAAGCAGCGATCTGATTGGTTGCTATTAGCAACTCAGCAATTTTTCCACTGGACAGGTTTTGATAAATCCCCCACATTATCGCTCATGAAATCTGCACAGAATCTATTTCTCTCTAGTAACTAATGCTCACCTGCTTTCTCCTAGTCACTCCAATGGTTCATGACAGTTTTCATTTATGTTTTTCTTACTTTTATGAAACAAAGACATAGTCATATAACCATGCGACTGCTGCAGCCAATGACTGACATTCATGGTGATACCTTTATGTACAGCCCAAGACTGCACTGGCCCATTGTCTGCAGTGGTCTCATGGTTATATGGCACCTCATTGTGCAGTAAAGTAAACAATGTATAGATCAGAGGGAATTAACAATTGAGTAGTGATTTTTTCCCATTATCAACTCATTAATGGGGTCATCCTATGTGGATGTCTTCTTCTTTATTGGCATCCAGCAGCTGATCAGTTATTATCTCTTGGGGAAGCTACAGTGGCCTCTACAGGACAAATGTGCTATTACACTGTGCTCATTCAGATGATGTCCACCAGAGCAGGAGCAATTCTATGCATCACCTGGCACTACGCAGAGGTCATACAAAATATGTCTAAATGGTCAAATATACACTTGCTAGTAGAGGTGCCACACACAGCCATGGCAAAAGCCACACGAATTTAATGCATATATGTTTCTTATGTTTAGTTAAACGGATTTTTGGGACTTTTTCATTGGTGGCCTATCCTTAGGATACGCCATCTGGGGTGCCAATACCAGGCACCCCCATCAACTATTTGCCATGGCTGCAGCACCCGCAAGTACAGAGCTAGAAGCAGATAGCTGTGCACATTGTGTAGTATTCATGCTCTTTAATGGGAGCTAAGCTGTAGTAACTACGCAATATACGGTGCTGTCTGCTTCCAACTCCATTCATTATGTTTGCAGGTGCTGTAGTTCTGACAAAAGCTGGTCAGCAGTGTGCTGGTTGCTCAACAAATTCCAAATAGATATTATTAGCCTATCTTAGGAGGTACTCTGCCACTGGACATCTTATCCCCTATCCAAAGTATAGGGTATAAGTTGTCTGAACACAGGGGTCTCCCGCCACTGGAGACCCCCACAGTCTCAGCTGCGGCACCCCAGACATCCGGTGCACAGAGAAAACTTTGCTCCGTGCCGGATGACTGTCGTTGTGGGGCGGAGGCTTGTGATGTCACGCCATGCCCTGCTCGTGATGTCATGGCCATGTCCCCTCAATGCAAGTCTCTTGGAGGAGGCGTGATGTCCATCACACCCGCTCCCATAGTCACGAGCCTCCAGCGCTGCACCCAACGCTCTAAACAAATGCTGGGTGCAGCAGCCGAGATTGAGGGGAATCCCAGCGGCGCGACCCCCATGATTAGACATCTTATCCCCTATCCTTTGGATAGGAGATAAGATGGCTAGGGGCGGAGTACCCCTTTAAGGATAGACCATCAATGAAGAAGTCCTGGAAAATACCTTGAATATGACTTTATCCTAAACATGTCTACTTAATGTTACTAATAATTTTCTTTTTTCTCTACAGTTCCAGTTTTTTTGCACAGTCCATCCATAGGTAAGATATTTCTGTTGTTGAATCTTATTACAGAAACGATAATATTATAAAGTCTGACATTATCTATACATCCTCTATGGAAACATTTTCAGTTTGGCAGCTTGTCCATTTAATTTAGTGCTAGTTTGGTTATCATCAATGCTTTATAGCAATATAGCTAAAGTGTAACTTGAAGCCTCTAGGACTTATGCAGAATCTGTAGCAGGGCCCCTATTATGTGGGGCATTAAAGGATAAGTATCATGAAGAAAAACGTATCTCCTATCTGTAGGATAGGGGATAAGATTTAGATTGTGGGAGGTCCGAATGCTGGGGCCCCCCAGGATCTCCTGTTTGGAGCCCCGGTTCTCCAGCACAGAAGCATTTCACGACCCCCGCCCGAAGCGGAGGCCACCATGCCCCCTTCATAAAGCTCTATGGGAGAGCCGAAGATTACTTAAAGGGGTACTCCGGTGAAAACCTTTTTTTTTTTTTAAATCAACTGGTGCCAGAAAGTTAAACAGATTTGTAAATTACTTCTATTAAAAAATCTTAATCCTTCCTGTACTTATTAGCTGCTACAGTGGAAATTCTTTTCCGTTTGAAACACAGAGCTGTCTGCTGACATCATGAGCACAGTGCTCTCTGCTGACATCTCTGTCCATTTTAGGAACTGTCAAAGGTAATAGGAAATCCCCATAGCAAACATATGCTGCTCTGGACAGTTCATAAAATGGACAGAGATGTCAGCAGAGAGCACTGAGCTTGTGATGTCAGCAGACAGTTCTGTGTTTCAAAAAAAAAAAAAGAATTTCCGCTGTAATATTCAGCAGCTAATAAGTACAGGAAGGATTAAGATTTTTTAATAGAAGTAATTTACAAATCTGTTTAACTTTCTGGCACCAGTTGATTTAAGAAGAAAAAAAAAAAAAGTTTTTCACCGAACTACCCCTTTAAACCCTTAATGACGCAGGACGTAAATGTGCGTCCTGGTGATGTGATACTTAACGCACCAGGACGTACATTTACGTCCTGAGCATAACTGCGGGCATTGGAGGGATGCCGGCATCATGCGCGGCAGGTCCCGGCTGTGGATCGCAGCCAGGGACCCGCCGGTAATGGCGGACACCCGCGATCACGCGGATGTCCACCATTAACCCCTCAGATGCTGTGATCAATACCGATCACGGCATCTGCAGCATCGCAGTAACTAAACAGGATGATCGGATCGCCGGCAGCGCTGCCCCGGCGATCCGATCATCCTGCACGGCAGACGGAGGTCCCCTCACCTGCCTCCGCTGTCTTCCGGGAGTCTACTGCTCTGATCTGCCTTCCCGCAGACCAGAGCAGAAGATGACCGATAACCCTGATCAGTGCTACGTCCTATACCTAGCACTGAACAGGATTAGCAATCGAGTGATTGCTTTAAATAGTCCCCTATGGGGACTATCAAAGTGTAAAAATAAAAGTAAAAAAGTAAAAGTTAAAAAATTTGAAAAACCCCCTCCCCCAATAAAAACGTAAAGTGTCCCATTTTCCCTATTTTACCCCCAAAAAGTGTAAAAAAATTATTTTATATACATATTTGGTATCGCCGCATGCGTAAATATCCGAACTATTAAAATAAAATGTAAACGATCCCGTACGGTGAACGGTGTGAACGTAAAAAAAAAAATCCAAAATAGCTGCTTTTTTATAATATTTTGTTAAAAAAAAATAATAAAAAATTTAATAAAAGTTTTGTATAAGCAAATATTGTATATAAAAAATGAGCCCTCATACCACAGCTTATACGGAAAAATGAAAAAGTTATAGGTCTTCAAAATAGGGGGATTTTAAATGTACTAATTTGGTTAAAAAGTTTGCGATATTTTTTAAGCGCAACAGTAATAGAAAAGTGTATAATCATGGGTATCATTTTAATTGTATTGACCCAGAGAATAAAAAACACATGTCATTTTTACCATAAATTGTACGGCGATAAAACAAAACCTTCCAAAATTTCCCCACACAAATAGTATTTTTTGGTTGCACCATTCATTTTATGGTAAAGTGAGTGATGGCATTACAACGGACAACTGGTCGCTCAAAAAACAAGCCCTCATACTAGTCTGTGGATGAAAATATAAAAGAGTTATGATTTTTTGAAGGGGAGGAGGAAAAAACGAAGACGTAAAAATAAAATTGTCCTTAAGGTCCAAATGGGCTGAGTCATTAAGGGGTTAATGGCTCTTCCATAAAGCTTTATGGAGTGGGGCATGGCAGCCTCTGCTTCGGCAGGGGTCGTGACGCGCTCCTGTGCTGTAGAACCGGGGCTCCAAACAGGAGATCAGGAGGGGCCCCATCGCTCGGACCCCCTGCAATCTAAAACTTACCCCCTATACTTCGGATAGGGGATACGTTTTTCTTCGTTATACTTATCCTTTAACCCCTTAAGGACGCAGGACGTAAATGTACGTCCTGGTGAGGTGGTACTTAACGCACCAGGACGTACATTTACGTCCTAAGCATAACCGCGGGCATCGGAGCGATGCCCGTGTCATGCGCGGCTGATCCCGGCTGCTGATCGGAGCCAGGGACCCGCCGGCAATGGCCGACGCCCGCGATCTCGCGGGCGTCCGCCATTAACCCCTCAGGTGCCGGGATCAATACAGATACCGGCATCTGCGGCAGTTCGCGATTAAAATGAACGATCGGATCGCCCGCAGCGCTGCTGCGGGGATCCGATCATTCATAACGTCGCACGGAGGTCCTCTCACCTTCCTCCGTGCGGCTCCCGGCGTCTCCTGCTCTGGTCTGTGATCGAGCAGACCAGAGCAGGAGATGACCGATAATACTGATCTGTTCTATGTCCTATACATAGAACAGATCAGTATTAGCAATCATGGTATTGCTATGAATAGTCCCCTATGGGGACTATTCAAGTGTAAAAAAAAATGTAAAAAAATTTAAAAGTAAAAAAAAAGTGAAAAATCCCCTCCCCCAATAAAAAAGTAAAACGTCCGTTTTTTCCTATTTTACCCCCAAAAAGCGTAAAAAAAACTTTTTTTATAGACATATTTGGTATCGCCGCGTGCGTAAATGTCCGAACTATTAAAATAAAATGTTAATGATCCCGTACGGTGAACGGCGTGAACGAAAAAAAATTTAAAAAGTCCAAAATTCCTACTTTTTAAATACATTTTATTAAAAAAAATTATAAAAAATGTATTAAAAGTTTTTTATATACAAATGTGGTATCAAAAAAAAGTACAGATCATGGCGCAAAAAATGAGCCCCCATACCGCCGCTTATACGGAAAAATAAAAAAGTTATAGGTCATCAAAATAAAGGGATTATAAACGTACTAATTTGGTTAAAAAGTTTGTGATTTTTTTTAAGCGCAACAATAATATAAAAGTATATAATAATGGGTATCATTTTAATCGTATTGACCCTCAGAATAAAGAACACATGTCATTTTTACCAGAAATTGTACGGCGTGAAAACAAAACCTTCCAAAATTAGCAAAATTGCGTTTTTCGTTTTAATTTCCCCACAAAAATAGTGTTTTTTGGTTGCGCCATACATTTTATGATATAATGAGTGATGTCATTACAAAAGGACAACTGGTCTCGCAAAAAACAAGCCCTCATACTAGTCTGTGGATGAAAATATAAAAGAGTTATGATTTTTAGAAGGCGAGGAGGAAAAAATGAAAACGTAAAAATTAAATTGTCTGAGTCCTTAAGGCCAAAATGGGCTGAGTCCTTAAGGGGTTAAGTATTGCTCTGCTTGTAGGACTCGGTTGTGAGGCAGTCACTTCTGTACATCCATTAGTTACATTCATGGTTCATAGCAATTTTGTTTTAGTTTCTAGTAAAACAGTAGACAGTATGCGATATAACAAATTCATTATTGGTTTTGGACACTTTTTACTCCCCCCTTAACAGATGTAAAAAAGCGCCTAAAAACAGATTAATAAATATAAAATGTGAAAAAAATACCAAACTAGTCAACACATGATACACACCAAACATGATGCGGTATAAAGACATCTGATATGCTTTCCAAATTGTAGAAAATCTATCAGGTTACTTCCAATATGTTGATAAATTTGACACAATTTGTGCTATTTCTGTGGACCAGGAAATTCATGCACTCAGTGACATTTTTGATAACTTTACCCCTTTGTCCTGTTGTATATATTAATTGTATACATATGAGAAAGGTGGAGATTTATCAAAACTTGTCCAGAGGAAAAGTTGCTGAGTTCCCCATAGCAACCAATCAAATAGCCTCTTTCATTTTTCAGAGACGTTATAGCTATTGTAGGTTACATAAAGTAAGCACAGAGATGTCCCTTTTATATACTAACTAGCTGAGTACCCGGCGTTGCCCGGTTTTTCCTTCCTAATCCTTGTTGGGGAGGAAAATCAACAAAGGAGGAAGCTTTTGACATATTCCATCCTCATATATTGTTGTCATATCCCAACCCCATATCCCGTCCCCATATTTTAACCTCATATCCCGACCTCATATCCCAATCTCCTATCTCGACCTCATATCCCGACCTCCTATCCCAACCTCCTATCTCGACCTTATATCCCGTCCTCATATCACAACCTCCTATCTCAACCTCCTATCTCGACCTCATATCCCGACATCATATCCCGACCTCATATCCCAACCTCATATCCTGTCCTCAGGTGGGACTGATTTGTGATGAAGATATTGTAAGCTGAAAATAGAAGGGGACGTGGCTTTGTGGGACTGGGCGTGATTTGCAAGCCAGACCGATGCACAAAAAGGGTAGATAATAAAAGGGGTGGGGCTTAAACTGTGGGCATGTCTTAGTGAGATGGGGTGTGGCTTGCAACAGCAGATGCAGAGAGGAAATTGTGGAGTAAGGTACTGGAAGTCCAATATACTTGCATGGGACTTGAAATAAAAACCCATCTTTTATATAAGGGTGTAGGTAAAGGTTAATTTAACTATCATAATATAATCTAATCATAATATGTGTACCAGGTATTAATGAAATATCTCCAGCCGTATGGACGTTATGTGGGAACATACATTTCCCATTGATTTGCATAGGACTTTAAACAAAACCCTGACTCTCACAAATGGGGTAGTTAAGGGCTAAATTAACTATCCTATATTTTAAGTGGACATATGAGTAACATGTGACCATGTATTATCGAAATATCTCCAGCCGTTTGGAAGTTATGCAGTAACATATATTTCCCATAGACTTGTATGGGACTTTAAACAAAAACCCTGACCCTGGCAAATGGGGGTGAGTAAGGGTTAAATTACCTATCCTATGTTTGTTGTTGACATATAAGTAACATGTGTGCCAAGTTTCATGTTAATATCTTTAGCCGTATGCTGGAACATACACACATACAGAGTTTTATGTATATAGATTCGCCCCTTTTCATTTCATATTCATGTTTTTCCATGTTATTTGGAAATTTATGATAATTTGATTACGGCTGCTAACAATTTTTATTTTTATTTTTAAGGCTTAACTCAAGAAGGATCTGGAATAAATATGGAACAACAAAATGGTCAGGATGAAGGCTTATCATCTGGCATGGGTGTAGAGTCTGCACAGACTGGTCAGGACGAAGGATCTGGCATGTTATTTGGTAAAGACGAAGGATCTGGCATGTTATTCGGTAAAGACGAAGGATCTGGCATGTTATTTGGTAAAGACGAAGGATCTGGCATGCTATTCGGTAAAGACGAAGGATCTGGCATGCTATTCGGTAAAGACGAAGGATCTGGCATGTTATTGGGTAAAGACGAAGGATCTGGCATGCTATTCGGTAAAGACGAAGGATCTGGCATGCTATTCGGTAAAGACGAAGGATCTGGCATGCTATTCGGTAAAGACGAAGGATCTGGCATGTTATTTGGTAAAGACGAAGGATCTGGCATGCTATTTGGTAAAGACGAAGGATCTGGCATGCTATTCGGTAAAGACGAAGGATCTGGCATGCTATTCGGTAAAGACGAAGGATCTGGCATGTTATTGGGTAAAGATGAAGGATCTGGCATGCTATTTGGTAAAGACGAAGGATCTGGCATGTTATTGGGTAAAGATGAAGGATCTGGCATGTAATTTGGTAAAGACGAAGGATCTGGCGTAGTATTGGGTTAAAAGATTATAGGATCTGGCAGATAAAGCTTAAAAAAATGTTCTCCAGCCGAGTACCCCTTAAATCTCTGAAGACCAAAGATCTTGCATGGATATTTTAAATTTAAGAAAAATGTATTTTGAAGTGATCAAGAAAACAGATTCCTCATGGGCATTTGGGAAATGACACATCTGGTTTGTTTGATTTCTTCTTTTTTGTATGTTTGTTTGCCTTTTGGAGTCTATGTGAGATTAGTTACACAAGCTAATCCAATGTTCATTGCCATTATACATTATCATTTGCCCTGATACAAGGTTCACAGTTGTGTTAGAGTATGTTTTTATTTCGTAATAAAAATAATTTTATTGTACTATTCGGCTATTTATTTTATATTCATTTTGCTAGTGACACAAAGAGGGAAAAAAAAAAAACCATAAAGTAATTAGACCCGCACCACTAATGAACCCCATTTTATTTTTTATTTTTAATGTTGACTTTTTTTTAAATAGAAACAAATTATTATACTGTATCTACAACATACCTAGATTTAAAATCGACAGCAAGATATATGAAAAAAATTAATTAAAAAAAATGTTAAAAAACCCACAGTTGCACATACACAACCCTTTAAAGGGGTACTCCACTGGCCAGTGTACGGAACATTCGATGTGCGCATGCTGCATGGGTTTGCCACGCCCTCTCTTGATGTCACGTCACGCCCTGCCCCTGAATACAAGTCATATGACAAGCTTGTCACCCGCCCACACATCTTCCGTCCGCCCGCGCCACACGACTACAACTCCCAGCATGCCCTTATTCCAAGAGTATGCTGGGAGTTGTAGTCATGCAGTGCTGGCAGGCGACAAGGAAGCCAGTAAAGTGGGCGGCATTGCACTCCGCTCCCTGGCTTCTCAGCTGGGAAAATTAAGTTTCATCACTGTAACCTTTTATTTCCCACGCGGTCCGGGCCAATCACAGGTCTGCCCAAGAAATATGAAATTACAGTGCCGCAATTTCATATTCCTGTCAGCCGGCTCCGCTCCCCGGTCACCTGCCCTTATATACCACCCCCCCACAAGCTGTCGGAACTATAATTCCCAGCATGTCCTCACTGTAAGGGCATGCTGGGAGTTGTAGTCTTGCAATAACTAGCAGGCGGGTGGTAAATGTGGGCGGGTGGCCAAGAGTGGAGCTGTGCAAAAAGTCACACAATAGTCGCAGTTTGCAACTTTTTTAGTGACTTTTTTTAAAAAGTGCTGTCAAAGGCAAGTTTGTAAGCCAGGTCTGATCTGGCTGATACTTGCGACTTTTTAAGGGGGTTTGTGACTTTTTTTTTTTGCCTACGTGCGACTTTCGCACTTGATAAATTCCCGACCACTGCAAAGTGAAAACTGAAAATTGCTTAGGTAGGGCTGATTGGTATTTTATCCAATCCACAAAAGTCGCACAAAAAATTGCTTAGGCGCACGTGCGACTTTTGTAAGCAAAAAAACCCTCTAAGGTCCCTTTCACACT